>NC_133833.1:5715000-5865000 GCF_047830755.1 Zonotrichia albicollis
GTCCTTGGGAGCCAGTTCATTGAGCTGGGATGTGAGTTTGGGTATGGCACAGCCAGGCAGAGCCCTGGCCCACAGACACCACTGTGCCTGAGCTGCTCCAGCAGCTGCCTGTTCCTGTTCCAAATACCAACAGCCTCTCTGCACCTTCCCTACGCCCCCATCTGGGTCTAAACAGGACAAGTCTGGCCCTGGTACTCCCCACCTCATGCCCAGGTCCTTTGGGGATCTTTTCATTGCACAAAAGAAATTTGTTCATATAAAAAAGTAAATTTCAGAGCTGCTTCTCTGCAATATGAGAGTGATTTACAAACCAGTAAATGAATCTGTGTACACCTTATGGTGTAAGCATCTTGCCTTGTTCTCCCAGCATGACTGCAGAAACACTTAATATTGAGAATTTCTTCTTCATGAGCCACAGTCACAAATCTACAGATTTATTCCATTCAGTGCAGGGTATCCTCTCTTTGTCTAAAACAGAGGCAGTGGGGGATCATGCCATTAAATACTGCCCTGTGCAGATACACAAGGAGAGGCTGAAAATGTATATGAGCTGGTGAGAAAATGTGCTTTTTGCCAGGAGCAGGAAACCCACTGCAGGTTTGGGCCTGGTTTCAGAGCAGGGCAATGCCTGAGCCATTGCCTGTCTCCTCACTGCTCCCTTGCCATGGGGAAGGTGTTCTCTCAATAAATCCCATTTTCTAGAGCAGCTTTTTCTGCAATGGGGGCTGTAAGTGGGGAGTAAAATCTCTACTCTGATCTCCCACACTCACATGGGGAATGGTGAGCAAGTCGTTCCCATATTCTCTGCTGGCTTCAAATCACACCCAGCACTCCTTGGTCCCTTCCCTTCTTTTACTGCCCTGCTTGGACAAGCAGACTGTGTCTGTACAGCATCTCCTAACAGGAATGACCATCTCCTCCTCCTCCTCCTTTGGACTGGAATGAACTTGGTAGGCCCAGCCAGAGCCTTTTCCAAATCAGTGTAAACAAGACATGGCAAAATAACTCACTTATGGAGCACTCACTCCCCTTTTTTGCTAACCTGGAATAAATTCTCCCAGGTTGCGTCCATCATACTCTGGTTCATCAATGCTTCCAGCCTGGGGAAACTGGTGCTAACACAGCTAAAAGGCAGAAATTCTAAACCTCTCCAGAATTAAACCATAATTGATGGTGAGGTTTTATTCTTGTGACTTCAGACAAGACACAGGAGCTAAATTTATATGCATCACTGAGGTGCTGAGAACAGAACAGACCACAGGCTGGAAACAATGCACATTTGTGGTAACAGCAGCACCAGCAGTGTTCAGGTAGGTGTGATGTGGAGGGAGCCTGCTCAGAATATCTTTCCCCTCTTTTTGGACACTCTCACTCAGCCCTTTGAAAGGCAGCAGCCAAGAGAGAAGCGTGGCTTTCTATAAGTGACTGAACATTCCTCCTGCTGGGAAAAATATGGGGAGCTCAAGCAAAAGCCATCCTTCACTGGGGCACTTTCCAGGACCTGTTCCAAAGGATGCAAGGCTCCCTGAAGGCCATCACCATCCTCCTTGAGGGAACATTGGCAACCTCCAACAGCAGAACTTGATTGGGAAAGTAAAAGGACTTTTCCAGGGGTTGTAGGGAGTTTTTGTGAAGCCACCCTTTCATGGCACAATATTATGGGGAGCAGGAGAGGCTGTGCTGCTTTACCTTACAGGAGAAGCTTTCCTCACATACATCCTTGCATATTTTCATAATAATTTCTATTTAATTTGCAGTTCTCTGGGGAGAAGCAGGACTGCAATCACAAACTTGGTTTCAAGGTTTTTCCTGTTGCTTTAAAAAAATTAAATGTTCATCTATAGATCAGAAAGCATCTTGGCAGGATTAGTGGAAATTTCAGCAACTGTCCAGCTTTTCTATCTGAGCAAAGAGAAGCCTAAAGGCTCAGATATTCAGTGGCACTAGGCTGAGAGTTGGAGAGCTGATACTTGTCCTATTTGTGTCTGTGTAATCCTTAATGTCAGGCACAAGTGTTGCAAATGTCTGACTTTTAAACCCATTTCCCCACATTGTGCTTATTACAGCCTTTAAACCCTGGACACTGATCTCTCTTACAATTTGGTTTTCTGCACATCCTAAATCTAAATCCCATCAGCACCTTCATGATAGCTGAGCTTTTCCTTCAATGCTCCATCTTAAAAGTTCATGCAGAACCTCAAATGCAGTCTCAGCATCTGCTCATAAAAACAAAACTGCATTTTTGAGTCCTAAAACTGGGGAGGGGTGTCAAAAAGACATGGCTCTGTTGAACTTTAGAGCTCAGAAGTCCAAAGATTAGGTGTTATTAATGTGTGTTTAAAGCAATCTCACTGTCTCTGGAATTCTGACTTAGGAGCTCTGAACATCTGGCGCAGGCAGCACTTTTGCTACAAAGCAAGTTGGCAGGCAGGTTAGTGCATCTCTGGGGCAAATCTGGGAGAGTTTGGAGCTAAAAGGAGAAGCCTTATTAACCAATAAAAGCAATCCTGTAGTATTCCCCTCATTCCAGGGAATTCCAGTTATTAAATAAAAATAAGAGCTTTATTAAGGGTTCTTTAAAGGGTTCTTTAAAGAACCCTTAAAGAACCCTTAAGCTGCCCCTGGCTGATCCATCTGTAGGAAGTCTGAGACAGTTTAGTAAGCATAGATATTAATTAAAAATCAAGTTTCTTGCCACTACTTGGAAGCAGCTGGGCCAGGCTGTGGAGGGATGTTAATATCCACAAGGGTGACAGACCTGCCTGGCAGTCCCTGCTCTGCTGGCAGCACCACACCAGCCTTACACAGAGCCCAAAATCTCACTGGGTTTGGGGAATTTTTGCTTTTCAGGACAGAAAATTAAGAAGCAGTTCTCCTGTTAGGAGAGGTGGACACTGCAGACATCTCTATTCACAGCTCATTCTCCAGAAATCCTGCAAAGAAAGCATCTGGGGAGCTGCATAAAATTTAAGTGCTTTGATAAGCACTTAGTTGAGGTTTTTTTGAAGGGTAACAGCTGACTGATAACATTTGTTAAAGGATGTTCTTGTGTCACTTCTGACAGGAGGATGGATGCACTACAGCTCTTTAGGCAACTTCAAAAAATTCCCCCCATCAGCTCACTTTGTGCTGCCTTGCTGTGCTAGTTAATTTTCTTTTGGTGGTGTTAATTATTGTACTGTCTGTTAAAAAGACATTTTCACTACCCTTCAGTCCCACGAAGTGACAGCAAATTGCTGCAGCAGGAACACTGAAGAGAAAACTGTTCCCCTTTCAAACAAAATTCATAATGCTCTAAAAGAACAAGGAAAGAAGTCGATTTGTTATTCACTAGAGAACATATTTTGTTGTCCTGAATAAACACAGCATCAGTACTCAGAGTCTGTCTGGAACAGCAGGGAAAGGGAACTCACAGAATAACAGATATTTATGCACTGCTCTTAAAAAGAGAGCAGAGAGTGATGTGTCATGAAGCTGAACAAAATTTTTTGGGGTTTATTTGGGGTTTTTTAAATTATCCTGGAGATTTTGGTTTGCAATTGAATTTGGAAGTTTTGTAAAATGCCAGCTTGCAACCCTGCAGTCAGAGTTGCCATTGTCCCACTGTGATGGGTAAGGTTAAAACTGGCTCCTGTTTTATTTTATTTTATTTATTATTTTTGCCCCAGCCTGAGCAGTGCAGCAGCTCTGGAGCTGATTCAGGAGCTGCTCCTTCATCACTGGGGCAGCAGCAGCACCTGGAGAGGAATGGGGCAGATGGATCAGGGGGTAACAGCCTCAAACATCTCATTTTAATCTGTTCCCACAAACCTGCAGAGGCCTTAAATGACTTGGGCTTCGTCTCACCAGGCTGAGACAGGCACAAAAAGGAAATAGTGACAAACTGAGTCTGGATTGTCATAACCTGAATGGGGACAGGGGCAATAAATTACTCAAGCAAAGGTGCTAAAGCAGCAGATCCACGCTCACCTGGCACAGCTATATTATTGAAAAACACTTAAAAATCAAAACAGAGGCACTTATGTTTGCAAAAAAATCTTTTCCATGCTGTTTAATAAAGGTATTTTTGAGATGGAGTGGAAAAAAAATAGATCTTACTTTTTACCATGTTGCTGACTAAGCCTTTACATATTTGAAAAGCACCATAAGCACTTAGCTTCTATTGAAATTCTTATCCAGGCTGATCCAAATAATACTTGTGACTTTGGTGGTTTATTATTTTTCAGCTCTTATTCAAAATCTTCGAGGTTTGTTTTTTGTTTGTTTGTTTTAAAAGGTAAGCTTGTTTGAATATACTTGCAGTGGTCAAAACAGAGGTGTGAAATCTCAATGTAAAGCCTGTTTTCACAGTTCTGCTGTACAGACAGAGCAGATAGATGTTCACAGGTGCACTGACTGCTGCAGGTGTAGAAGGGTGGCAATGGGTAGGAAATTAGGGCATATGGCAAAAGTCATTGCTGTGATGGCATTGCACTCCTGACGTGATCACCATGTTTAATCTCTTTGCATAAATCACAACCAGCCAGGCAGCATCACCTCCCTTTTGCATTATATTACTCACAACACATGGGAAATATCACAAAGAATAAAATTATACAATTTTGCTCCTCCTCTGATTTATGCATAACTCAGACCTCAGCACTAAAGCCCCAGACAGCCTTGATTATAATAAATTGTTATTGCATTTGATATCTAAATACTCTCCCTAGCTGATTTGCTCAATAAAAAAATCTGCACCTTGACATAGTAATTCCCCATGACTCAGTACATGCCAGAAAATTACTTTATTTAATATGAATTCAGGAATAAGGAAAAGATTTTTGACTATCAAGGAAAGCACCTTTTTTTTTGCCTTTATATACAGAAAATATTGTTAGATAGCCAAATAATAAACCCAGTATAGGCACTTTACACATGTGCAGCTGTAGAAATTGCTACTGCAACTGGAATACCTAAACTGAAACAATGCATCTTCTGCCTTATGAAAAGAGCTGAAATCAGTGCATTCTTCCTGCTAAACCAAATACCAAGCAAACCCAATCCCTTGCCTCCTGCACTTGGGGATGCTGTCACTTACACAGCATTTCATTGCCTAAGCAGGAAACTTTATGAATAAAGACACATTTTAATCCCATCAACATATATTAAATGCAGCTAATATAAGTGTCACTTCTGCAGCGTGGAGCAGAAAATTCTTTTCTTCATAGAGGCAGATACCATTTTGTCCTGCATTTGAAACAGTTGATGGCAATAAACTCCCCTTAACAGGAATGGGCCAAGAGCAATTGTGTCAGGTAGATGCCATTACTAGAAGCAAAACACCAAAATGCACTGAACTGCTCCCTGTGTTCCTGTCACTGTGTTCTGTGACAGTTACAGCAGATGGGAAAATCTGTTGTAGTCTCTCACACAAATTTAAAAAAATAGGAACATTTAATAAATGGACCATACTTAAAAATCCATCAATAGCTCAGTCTTATTTCTCATAGTAGATTCAATTTATTCAGTGATATCTTATTTTCTGCTCTCTGCATGCTGAATGCTCTTTAGTAATATAAATGTTGAAAGTGTATGCTGTTATTACAGCCTAAGGATGAGGGAGGTGGAACTGCTGGGGTGCAGTAACACCTTTTAATAAACCAAGGGGATAGAGTGGAAAAAATAGGCTTTCAAACACACCAGACCTGTATCCACAGCGCTCCAGAAGCACTGCCTGCCCTTCCCCACTCCACGTTTCTAATTGATTAAAATAATTGGGTCATACCTACAACCATTTTTCTCAACTCAATTTATTTTTATCTGCACCAGAACAAATGAAGTGTTTGTTGAGTCAAAACCTTGTACATCTTATAGGGCTATAATCAGTGGTCTAAAGATAAATTCTTAGGCAATGAGTTTCTGCAAGAACAAAGCCATTCAATAATAGACATTTATTCTCAGTTGTTTGGGGTGTATTTTGACAGTAAAAGGAAGGACAAAACTGCTGATACCCACAGAAGCAAGTCTGCAAGATGTGCAGTGAACAGCGCATTTGTCATCAATCAAGCAATAGATTTAATGTTTAGATGCACCTACCAACCTTGCTTTGTATTAAATAAAAGGTCTTATCTCTTAGTGCTATTTCTTCTGACATAAATAAATGATGCTACATTAATCTCTGCACTCTATTCAGATTTTCACGTTCCCTTTAACATATTTACTTTAACAGCCCTTTAATATTCACAATCAAGGAAAAGTGTTGCTGCTTTCCTGCAGCAGGTGAATTCTTGTCTGATACTGTGACTGCAATAAAATCTCAGTCACTTTGCATGGCCTGGGCCTCCTCAACAGCAACCCATAAACCCAGCTCCTCTTGAGATGTCTTGCTGGACTTAGCAGCAAGTTTAAGAACCAAAACTGAATCACAAAAACTACTCAGCATTGTAAGCAACACCAGCTGGTTGGGAATCTCTGCACTCAGCTGTACATGAGGACTCAAACATGCTCAAGATCTCAAGGGATGGAGTAAGGGCACAAGAGTATTGCTAAAAATTAGTATTGGACAAGGTGCTTATTCCCATCACTGGAAAATGCAATTTTGAAGCAAAACTCAATTCCAAATGGAAATCTTTCTAGGCGTGAAGTTATCTGTTCCCTTTCACTCCAAAAAAGGCTATATTTTTTATGATGATGATTGCACCTCAATATAACTCCCACATAGAGGACTAATTTCATATTGGAACAGCTCTTTAGGGATGGGGGAAAGGGATGTTAAACCTCTGGACAGGAAGAGTTTTCTAGGCTTCACTCCATTTGCCTCAGTTCATCTGTGAAAATAAGTTAATAGCAACATGCTTCCAAGGAGCATTGTGAAAATTACATTAAAGATACTGTGGAAATCTGATAGCTCTGACCTGCAAGGGGCTTCCTAATGTGCCTGGAAAATAGTACAAGTCTCATTTTATTATTGCTTGCAAAATGAAAAGCTTGTCTAGAGGAGTCAGACTTTCCACAAGTTGATCAGGCAGCGAAGGAAGTTTTCACCATTTATACAAACTTTAAACTTGGATAGTTTTGTTACTGACTGTACATGGACTGCATTTCACTGCAGCCAAGAGAGAGGGGATGAGCCTGTGTTAAGTGTGTTTTCCATTTCTGGAAATCATCTGAGCCCTCCTTGCAGTTTTTGTACAGACAAGAACAGGACAGGACCACTGGAAACAGCGTCTTGAGCTTTTATTTTTCCAGCATCAATCTCATTACATTGTTATGACAATGGAGAGGAAAGATGCTACAGCTTACTGGTCTGGCAGAAAGCTCAAGAAACTTAGTGTTACAACACACCATAAATGCATCTTAGCTAATCACATAGAGCAAAAGCATACTGACAGTAATTCTATCCAATAATCTGAAGCACACGTAATTCTGGTTAAAACAATAACGGCCTATTCTCTAACACAATGGCTCGTTTATAAGAAACAAAGCACAGAGCTCTATTCATAATTAACCTTCTAAAATACACACTAAATAAACTTGTTGAAACTTAGAAGGCCCATCTACACAGCTCTTATTGTTCTATTTCCCATGTCTTCGCTACAGCTTAGAAAACTTTGCTACTGCCTTAGCACTGTTCACAAATCTGCTGAGTGAGGCCTGTCTTTTTACCACCTTCCTAAAACCTTCTGATTTTTATGGATTTCCACACTTGAGCAGCAGGCAGGAGTGGGGCTGGGTGGGCAGGGGCTGCCCAGGGCTCTGTGCCCATCTGTGCTGGCCCAGCAGCAGCCCTGGTGCTGTTTGCAGCTGCCAGCCATCTGCAGTGAGACACAGGGCACCACAACACATTGACCACGTTCCAGAAATAGGCACAAGGGGGAAAAACAGGATCTGCAGGAGACTGGCCTGTCACACCCTGGTTTTAAAGCTTTAGCAGGAATTTGGTTATTTCATCCATGAGCACCAGCATGAAATTAACTCAGATCCCAACACCCTGAGCGGGCAGCTCGAGGATTTCAGGCAGATGTCAAAACTCCATGACATGCACTGGCAAGAGGCTGCACTTGTACAAATATGCCTGTGGACAGCTGCTGGTGGGAGACAGGAGCAGGTTAGGCAAAGGTGAGACTCAGCCTAGAGCATGAAGCAAAACTGTACCAGATGCTCTGAGCCAACTTGTCTCCTGTTCACATCCACAGTTTTGGCCTTTGCATCTGTTACAAAATTAATTCTCAAATGTCTGTGGAATGTCTGCAAATGTCTATGGAATCATCTGCTACAGATCATACCTATATAAACTGTATTGCCCCATCTTAGCAGGTCTCAATTAGAAGCTGATTTGCTTTCATTAAAGGTCCTGACTCCATTCCTGTGATAATCAGTATAATAATTTATGGTCATTATTAATCACAGCCATATGGAACAGCGGATGGAGGGGGGAAATGTCCACAACAGCCTGCAAGTGGATTTGCACTAAATTGTTTTCTTACACAGAGATTCCCAAGATGTATTTCACGATGTTATGACAAACAAAACAAAGCCCTAAGTGAATCCAGGACAATCTCCCTCAAACTCGTGCCTCTCTCTGTCTCCCTCCTGCCTCCTCACCCTTTTTTCCTCCTACAAAGTCCTGATTCTATTTCAGTTATTTCTGTTTGCTGCCTGGTCCTGCAGCATCCCCACGCTAAGGCAGCTATGAACACACTCTAGCCTGGAGATGGCTGGTTCATTTAGCTCAGCTGGTTGGGGTAGCTCTGGCTGCCCTGATGGAAAGCTGATTTAGCTTGCAGTGTTTCTTTATACACTCTGCAGATGTTGTCACCTCATCCCTAGGCTCCTTTCCACGCTATTGCTAAATAGTTTAAAAATCTCACCATTAAAATCCTCCACTGACCCCAGTATCGATCCCAGTTTCTAATCCACAGCATAACTTTGCCTCTCTCCACATGCTTTTTTCCTGAGCAGCTGCAGAATTGCCAGAAGTGCTTATTGATGTAGTGTGACACCAGCATGCCCAGAACAGCAAAGAGCTCCAAGCAGAAACAGTTTGGCACACACTGAGCCCTCATCCTAAGAGCTCTTGGGATGATTTTGCTCAGTCAATACACTAAACTTCCCTTTAATAGCCTAGATCTTTACATACTAAAAAACAAACAAACAAAAAAGCCTTCTACGTTAAGTTTTGTCAAAAGTTGGGGAAACCACCCTTGCTGAGTTCTCCTCCTGTGCTCACAGCCATGGCCTCACACTGGTGTCTGCCTTGCCCTCATGCCTTATTCATGCTCACCATGTTCTCACACTGACATTTTGACTTCCAGCTTGAGCCCAGCTGGATAAGTGGAAATTGTTTTCCTTGCTCTAGTCTAGGTCAAATGTAGATTGGAAATATCACATCCTAAAGCTGGTGATACACCAAGGAGTGCATGAGACCTTGGCCCAGTTTTTACCAGGCTGCATAGGTCCATCACTGTTATGTCATGAGATATTTTGAAGCTGTTTCTGCAGTGCCTACAGCCATATTTCAGACTATTTTTCTGCTTTCCAAGTTTAGAGATGTAGTCACTGTGCATCATACAGTGCAAATACAGTGGGTAATGAGTGAAGTTCTTCATGCAGGTCTGACAAAAACTTATACCCTATACTGAATTGTGTTTCATGAAGTAATTATTGCAGAAGGTCAGGTCTCTGAGAGAGAAACCTTTTTCATTAATTCTTTCTCACAGTATTATTCAGAACCTGCTAAATCCAGCAGGAATCCTTCCACTGATGGTAATGGGCTTTGGATAAAGTCTGCAGTTATATTTGCTGAAGATTAATTTGAAAAATTCAGCAAATATGTAATTGATTATAATTATTTGTAGTAAGAGGCAAATGGCAATGCTCCCCCCAGAGAAAGTATCAAGGTGTGACTATATTATATTCATGATTAATAACAGGCACACAGCTGGGCTCTGAAGCAGCAATGCCAGCTTCACAGCTCTGCTGCACTTGAGGATACAGCAGCTTTCATACAACATTTTGTCCAGGGCTGGGTTTAAGTTTTGTGAGTTTAGACACAAACTCTGTTTATTATTTGGGGGACATCCCCTCCTCCTCCCCTGCTCAGCTGGCACAGAAACTCCCAAGGCAACCAGCACTGACCCACATGAGAAATAGGAAAAGAGCATTTGAGAGCTGCAGAACTTGTGGGTGAATGAGGAAATTTCCCCATTCTCCATGCAGAAATGTGTCACCAGTGTGTGAAATCTTCAGAAACGGGAGGTAATAACTCCTGCCACGATCCCAAAACTGTTACCAGAGTTCCACGATCTTTTCCCCAAGTTATGCTCAAACTGAGGGGCTCCAACATCTGTAAGGCAAAGGCTGAAGCTGTTCTAGCAACTGGGGAAAGTTGTGCAGTTAAATTGGGGACAGAATCAGCTCTGTGGAAGGTATTGCCTCCCTACCCCCACACTCCCCAGTCCCTTTTAAACACAGCAACAGGGATATTTTAACAGTTCAAAGAAAGATGAGAAGAAAGGAACAAAGGCTCTGTTCAGTGTTGCGGAGAAGGTCAGACTTCTGATTCTAAAGTCCTTGCAAAAAACAAAATGGGGAACAAATGGTTTCTCTCTTTTCTCCTTCCCCAAGGAGCCAAGTGCTCTGTTAGGTTATCCTTAGCCATTGTGATGAATTTTTTAATTTTCTGATGTAGTTGAAACTTAAAGAAAGAGTGGAAGAAATATGGAGCTGGAAGAGGCAACATTGCCAGAGGAGAAGGTAATAGCTCAGGAGGGAAATAGGCTCTCCTTGCCAGCCTGACAGAAGTTACCAAAAGAAAAATCTATTCCAGAGCTTGGTTGCACAAATCTGAGAACACTTGCTAATGCAAACAGTTCAGTGCTCTACAAAAAACTTAACATTTCTGTCTAGTCCAACAGCAATGGACCCCATCAGCTGCATCTACAGCAGCCTCAGCTTCTGACATTAGAGAGCTAGAGAGAAATATTTTCTGCATTTTTGAAATATCTTCAAGAAACTCTTCTAGAAAGCAGTTGTATCTACTCTTTATTGCACATAGTAGCTATTATCTGTAGGAGCAGCATTATTTATTTTATCACCAGCTGAAAAGTTGTCTGTGTTTTAGTGACTGGGAAGTGACTAAGCCCTGGAAATATTTAATCCATCTAAAATACTGTTAAACTATTTTTCACCAGACACCCAGTACCTTAAGCAGATTCTTTCTATGGTTGTGGAATTTAGAGACCTTCAGCTATAACACAAAAGTCTTTACAGTAATGACTTTTAAAAATAGGTTTTTCTACCCTTAAGAAGTTTCTTTGAGAAGGTTTTTCTTCTTGCTTCCTGTTAAAGGTTATTTGCCCATCCTATTAATCAGAAAACTAAAAAGACTCAACATCTATGGTGATCCAAGTGTCTTCTCAAAGTTTATTGCTTTCAATTTGTCTGCTCAAGGAGGGAGAGAATTTCCTTTGCCCTGCACAGAGCAAACATAGATCACCTAGACTGTAAAACAAAATATGAAGATCCAAAGCTCAGCTTTTCTTCAATGCTCATTAATTTTTGAGTGGTTAGAAGGTCACCTGAGATTGAGTCTCAATGTGATTTTAGACCATGATTAGAAAATATTTTAGTGTTAAAGTTAAGCAGAAGCTGAGAAGAGCCAGAGAAGTGATTGCAAAACACCTTTGAGCACATATTCCTTGGAGAAGAAACCATCTTCTTCTGTAATGGCAGGCTGCTGCCCCAATGGGACTGAACTTTGTCGAGCTCACAATTATGGTAATAGATGCACTTTTTTAAAAGTCTGGGAATAAGTTTGGCTCAACACTGCAGAGCAAGAAGTCTCTACTGTTCTATGTTTGAACAGCATTCGGTACAGCAGGGTCCCCAGTGTCCCATCCATACAAATGATACAAGACAAAGGCTTCCCTGGAAATACCAGAGCAGCTCTGGGACTCTGCCACACGCCTCAGGCTGCCACAATTAAATCAGAGCAGGTTCTGCTCTCAGCAGAATGGGAGGCAGTCAGGTGCTGCATCATTTTCAGCCTCCTCAAATTCCACCAGAGGAACAGACAGCTGTTACCTGCTGTGGGGCTAAAAGGGGGTTTGAGCACAGGCTGGAACAACCTCTACGTTCATAAGTGGAAGCTTTGACTCTGGTGTCACCCCACCATCCCATTGCAAGTGGTGGGATAACAGCAGCTGACCTCCTGTGGCAAAAATGACAGGAGGACCTCTCAGATCTGTCCCAGCCCTATTATTTAACACTCTATTAGCTTGAGGCTTTCATCTCTTTCAAGAACTAATACAGGTAAAGACAGATGAAGGTGAATAAATCCAAGCTGTAGTTTAATAATTTGGGAGTCTGCTGGTAGAGTGAGTGGCACACCTTCTCAGTAGTGAAAGGATACAGCCAAAAGACAACACAGATGCCTTCCTTCTTCTCCTTTAATCCATTTTCAGACATTCAGTTTCCCCAGCTGCTGATACTGTAAAAATGTTGCTTGGCAACATGGTAACAGGGGGGAAAAAAATCTTCAAAAACATTAGGAGTTTTTGTCCTTAGAAATGTACTAGTTCAGCACATCCAGCCTCCTACAGATCCATTTTAGAGGAAGAGGCACAACGATTTCCCCCATGAACTAGTTCCAGCAGCTTTTAAAGCAAAGCAGTCAAACTGGGACAGGGACAGGGGACCCTCAGATGCTGAAGGGGTGGGACAGACCCTCACATGGGACTTGCAGGCACTCTGTGCCCATTTTCATTCCCCTGTTTAATACTGAGCATTCATCTGACATCTCAGACAACACATCTGTAGACCAGGTATGGTCTTAATGGCACCTGAAGACGTTTCAACTTTATACCTCCCTCCAAAGGATGTTGCCATAATGTCCTAGGATGGAGAGATTAGCTCCATCTCCTCTTTTCCACTTCCAATTCCCAGATGCTCACTAACAGTAATGAAATGGAGGCCAGCCTGCTTCCAAAAGTGGCAATACCCAGGTAGACAAAGGGCCAGGCTGCTGAAGAGCTGGCAAACCCAAGGACTGAACTTATTCAGGAGAAATCATTGAATCAGTCACAATTCTTTACTGCTGACCTCCTGTGAACAGCCACACAAGGGATTACCAGTTAATTACTGACACTGGTGTCCACTGGCATCAACATTCCTAGAAGATATTACACTGCAAAACCCATAGAAAAATAGTTTTAAAGTTCATGGCTTTCCTTCCACTGCTCTTGCACTGGAATTTGTTATTGCACTGCACTTTTGATGTCCACAGAGCTGTGTCTGGTTCAGACTGCCAAAGCCTGGTTACAAACATTTATCATCTGCAAGCCCAAGCACAGCTTTACATCAAGGGGAAATGTTCTGCCTTGTACGAGGCAAGAAGTAAGTGATGAAAGTTCCTGCAGACACAAAACAAGTACCAATATTTTTAAAGCAAGATCCCAAAAGATATCTATCTTTATTCAGCTGGAAGTAAACAGCAGAGTTGTTGTGATGGCAGCACAGACTTTTCACCATCTCTGTGGTTATTAATGCAGAGATAAGAAATCTAGATGGTGGGTCTCATAAGAACAGTGTCAAAGTTTGAGTTGTGCCTGCTGAGCCCCACAGTTACCTAAAAATGAGGAAATACATCAGAAAGAACAGATTGCAAAAGTGTGAGATTCTAGAGTAAATATCATAAATGCCTATAAACAGGAACAAAACACTGAATTAATGCATATCTTTTTCTGATCACAGAGTTATGTAGATCAGGAACAGCTCCCCTGAAATGAAAAGCCATTGAAAGGCAGCAAAGAATCTGGCCAAATCAATCTAGACTTGGGAAGTCTGAGCAGTGTGTGGGGAAGGGAACTCTGCTCTGAAAGACTGCTGGTAGTCTGCTAACTCCAACTCCTGCTGCAATGCCAATTTAATTAACACACTTAACTGCTCCGAGATCTCCAGGATTGCTCACTGGATTGGCAGCCTTTTCTCACTGCTAATTGTGTTACTGCTCACTGAACGAGAGGGAGATGAATGAGTGCAGCAGCCATCTTCTCCTGCTGGAGGAGGAGGCCACTCTCAGTAATTTGACTCTGACATACTCTCTTGTTTTTGCACGTTTATCCATACAAATAAACACAGGAGAGCTACTGCAAGCTAATGAAAGGGATGGCAGCAGAACCAAGTGCTCTGGTGGCTGCTCGTGGCACAGGGCCTTGGCAGCACTGGTGGCACAGCCACCCAGCACAGCTCAGCTCACCTCCCAAATCACCACCAGCCAGGGCCATGGTTGTGTCTGGACAGCATCCTTGTGTGAGCACTCCCCAGAGGCTCTGATTGAACAGAAAGTTTAAACAGAAAGTTTATCCCTGCCCTGCAAACTCTTGTCTCATTTGAGCAGCCCCTCCTGACAGAAGGGGACAGAAACGTGATGGCAATACTGCTGGTGTGGCCAGAGGCTGAGGTTAGAGCACAGAAAACACAGGCTGCTCCTCCTAAAGAGCCTGGTACTCCCAGATTAGCTCATCTGTTTATTCGGAGGCTGCAGCATCCAGAAGGGAGACAATCAGCAGATAAAAAGGCACTGAATGCTTTGGGTCCTTGGAGTCCTGCTGCTTTGAGAAGAGGCCTCCAGCTATGCCAAGGGACAAGCCTGCAGTTTTTTTGACTGTGGAGAATTGGAGTTTGGAATTGAGGGCAGCCTTAGGGCTCCTCTGCAAGTGCAATCTAAATATAAACCTGCACCCATGAATTTAGTGGAAGCTTCAATGCTGGCTTCAACTTTAAATGTCAATGCAAGATTAAATCTTAAATCCAGCAGTGATAGCTTACACCTCCTGAAGATACACTTCTAGAGGCATACAATTCCTTTGATTAAATTACAGTGGTAATTACCTTCTGGACTTTTGCATAAGGGGCTGCAACAAAAGGAAAAGCTGCTACAAAGCTATTGCCCCCTTCATCTCACTGGTTTCCTAAGACATTCCTCACTGCTCAGAGATAGAAGTTACCCCATTTCCCTGGTGAAAATGTACTTGGGGCCCTCCTCCTGTGAGATTGCCTCAGACCCAGGGAAGTCCAATCACTATTTAACAAACAAACTGATTTATGGATCCACTATAAAAATATTTTAAGCGGATCCACCCCCCCTACTCTATTTTTTTATTTAAAATATTGGTATAGGTAAGCCTGGGTTTTAATCCCAGCATGAAAGACAAATTAACATTTCAGTAGAAAGTAAAAAGCTCTCACGCAAGTCAAATTCAGGACTTTTCCTGTGAACTCCAAAAGACCCTTGCACAAGTGGTGCTTTTAATCTAACTAGCTCTAAAGGATATTTTTCAGGTTATTCATGCATTCAGAGAGGAAAAAGCATCACTGGGCATTTAGGAGAGGACCAAAGCAGGACAACCCACCAGTGCCCAAGGGGAAGGTGTTTTCTCCCTGACAGAACATTGACTCAAATCAACCTCTGCAGCAAAGCAACACTAGAACAGGGAGGGGGGAAACAGCAGAAGTTAAAACGTTTCTAATTGCTATAAACCATCATATATTTATAATTACTTCCTCTTGACCAAACACAGTGACACAGTGGGTTCAGCTGCATTATCTGAAACAAGAATAATAGAAATGTAATTGAGATCTGACTTGATCTGTACAACCTACAGTACCATTCTAATGTTTGCATTATGAAAGTCTGAGCTGAAATCATCGGGCAAAGTGCTCTGTGCTTAAGAGCTCTACTCTTCAGCAGAGAAACCACATTTTAAAAGCCAGCTCCCAAATCTCAAGTTTTCTGCTTTTTATTCCCCGTAGGAATTAGCTGATGAAATTGCTCAGTGTTTTATTCTTCAGTTATTAGTCCCACTGAATGAGAAATAATTCCTTTTTGTTTCTTCCTCTCTTCATAATGTAAAGCTTGGCAGAGTTATAGGAACTTGAATACAAAAAATGAATAAGACACTTTGATGTTCCAGATCAGGGAAAGAGCCATGCAGAGACACAGACTCAAAATTGTTATAAATGTGGATTTTGAATTTCCCCTTCCCCAGTTACACCCATGCAATTCTTGCTGCATTGTGGTCACCTGTTACACAACAAATTTGGCCTATTAAATAGCAAGAATTCACAGACAACTTGCGATTTTTTTTTTAGGAGGCTGAATTTGTATATTATTAAAAATTAAAACTTCAGACTATTGCAAACACTTATTTAACTCAATCTTCCTTCCTTGTTATCTACTGCTTACTCCTTCCAATGCATTTCCAGCATGTCAACCCTCCAACTGTGCCAGTGCTGCTGAAGGAATTCCACAGATTAGGAATGAATAGAAAATCCAACACCAACTCCATGGCCCCAAGGCTGCCAGAGTTAAAGAAGAATTTGGGCAACAATTTGGCATTCTTGGGGTTCTGCACAGGGCCAGGAGCTGCATTTGAATGATCCTTGCAGGGCCCTTCCAGCTCAAGATATTTTGTGATTTTTTCCCCCCCTTAAAGGAGTCAGATTCCTTTTTCTGGTTCCCATGGTGCTGCACAGGCATTTGTCACACCTGAGCTCCCAGAGTGGAGTTCAGCTAAACACTGATGTGGAAGGAGAAAACCCTGCAAGGGATAATGCTCTGGATGTTTCATCTGAAAAACCCATTCTTATCAGAGGACTTGCATTCATAGTATTGATGCAAGACCACTTCCAAGAGCTCTGGAATTATTTGGAGTAAGTCACCTATTCAGTCTTACAAACACCATGTGTACCCAATTATACCCATTCACATCCCATTTTTACTGACATCTTTGACCTTAGAACACTATTTTTTCTCATTACTAGCTGCAGAATTTTCTTTTTATTCTCTTTCTTAGATAGAAGACTCACTTGCTAAGTCTCACCACTCAAAATTGTACAGGTAGCAGAGAAATCAACTCAGACATCTATTTTGAAGCTATGAAGGATGATTGCTTTATCTCATGATAGCCTGGGCATAATACATGATATACAACTAAAGATTTTTCTGAAGAAGGAAAAAAAACCTAAAAATGAATCAGAGACTGCTTTGAGACTCCTGTATTAAGCTCATCATCTTTCACAGAGACATCAACTGACTCTCCCATCAATTTCTGTCCCATTATTGGATGCTATTAAAACATTTTAAACAGGATGCATTCCACACAAATAACTGCAGAAATAGTGCTGCATGTTTAAAAGTTTACATACTCTGTTGAGCAGACAAAATACTGAGTGGTGACTAACCTATATGCTTAATGACACATATCATCCAATCATCAAAATATTCATTTTCCTGGGCTCATCTGAATAAACCAAGGATATCTCTGCGCTGCCATCTGCTTTGATTCTTATTTTGTTGTTGCTGTTCAACCATTGCACACAAATAGAAACACTCCAAGTGTAGCACAGAAGCCTTGATGCAGTTTCAGAAATATTTCACAATAAGGTACACAGGAAAAATGTCCCATGTAGTGTCAAAGTATAAATTATGGCAACTGGTCAGTTTGAGATCCTTTTCTGTCTCCAAAGGCTGGGAAATCCTCTATTTGCTGGGGCAGGGCTTCACAGCAAGAGGGAAGAAGTAGGAAAAACAAAAGGAATCTTGTTAGAGGCCAAAATTGCAAAGTTGTTGCAAACAGTCCTCATTTGAAAAGATTTTTGAACACATTTCCTTTTATTTACTATCCATCCTGCAGCACAAGTTTCCTTTGGGAAGCTCTAGGGCTTTCATTTCACCTACCTACCCCCACAGCCCACATGAAACCTGGCAGAGATCAACTCCAGCCTCCACAGAAGGGCATAAAAAACCACTTTGCCTAAAGAACACCAAGAAGTGGGAAAAAAGCTTCCAGGAGTTCTGAGAAAGATTTGTGCAAAGCAGGAATTGAGAAACCCTCTGCCTGCTAATGCCCCAGTGAGAAAGAACAGATTTCAGCTGGAGATAAAACCTCTTGCTATTGCTGGGGGCAGCAATCAGGGCTAAGTTCAAATAGCCAGAGGGACTCTTCAAATTAACCATGCCATTAAACTGAACCTGGGGAGGATTCTGAAGAATCTTGGATTAATCTCCAAGTACCCTGCACGAGGTGAAACGCCCCATCTTGCAAAGCAGGGAATCAAAGCTCAGGAAAAGTGTTAAAAGAGCATTAACTTGAGACAAGATATTGATCATATTTGCATGTCCCAATCCCCAGCAATAATTCTGACTTTCCATTTCCCAATGAAGCACTTCAGTCCCTCCAGAGGCAGCAGCAAAATCCCCACAGCTGGAGCACAGGGGTATCCCAGAACAGTCCTCAGGCAGCTCCTCTGCTCAAACTCAAAGTCACAACTTGGCCTGGAGAACACACTGCCTACATCAGTAACACCAACTCCACCTCTGTTATTCAGAAAGCATTGAAGGGAAAAGTGACATGGAGGAAAGAGCCCTTTTAAGCTGTCAATTCACTGCCATCCATCAAGAATTCCACTCTGTGGCATCACCTGGAAAAACAACCCAGCACCACCACAGAGATCTCAGTGGAAAGATCCCAGCCAGAGTTCTGGGAAGCAAGACCTGTTCAAAGCTGGCTGCTCTCTCATTCCTGAGCTTATTATTAAGTTATTTTACTAATGAAATAACTTTTCAGCTGGATCTGATTTGTGCCAGCTTGAAGAGTTGCACGGAGGAGAGTTTTGTATCAAGCAGAGCCATAACAGCGTTTTCAACGTTTTTTGTGGCAGAAGTGCACATTTCTAACGTGATTTCTTATTTTAATAAACTGCAGTAAAGCGTAGTGAGCCTCCTAAATTGCATCCACATGACACAGGGAGATTACAGCAGGTCTGGGATCTCTACCAGCTCAGGACATCCCTGCAGGAATTGTGCTCTCCTCAACCACTCTCCTCTGATCAACAAAATAGAACAATGGATTTATTGTCCAATGGTGCAACTTAAAATGAAAATGTGCTTTTTCAATATTCACAAGCTACCTTTAAAACTTCATTTCAGTTCCAAAAATTTTTCCCCAGAATGACAAAACCTAGGCTTTGAGCCAAAGAGTAAAGCTCTTAACATAGAACTTCAATAAAAATCAAGGACTATCTATTTCACCTCTCCAAGGTATTTCCAGCATTCCCCAGAAAGGCCTTGCTGTGGCTATTAGGTGACTAGTTTTAGAGACTCATTTTAGTGCTCTACAATTATTGCCAAGTCATCCTAAATTACCAGCTTCTCCAAGGCTGGCTGATGCAAACAGCACTTAGGAGACAGAGACATGACAGTGTCAAGCTAATGCAAGACCAGGAGCTGCTCAGTCTGTGAAACAGAAAATGTGTGATCCCTCCCCAGCACCAGCCTCTCCAGATCGCTCCATTCATTCAGGAGATGAATCAGAGGTCCTGATGGTGGATGGGTGTGCTTGTAGGCTCTGAGCTGACACTAAACAATTCAGAGCAGCAATATTAATGTAAAAATATCCCTCAGTCCTCCTGCCAGTGCTTGTTCACATCCCAAGCCCTCCCCTCAAAACAAATCACCTGCAGATTTCCCAGCAGCTGAAAAGGGAGATGCAGGTGAAGTTTTGGCCAAGGGGAATTCAAGGCTGGTTCAATGCAAGATAAAATTAAGTGCTCTTTTTTTCCATAGTGCTGGAAAATAAGATGGCTCATGCCGTGCTACTGCTGGAGCTGAAGCGATGTGGAATAAAACAACCAGTGCAGATGACTGAAACAAAGCAGGAGAATTAAATCCCAGAGAACAGCCTGAGACACCCTGGGGCAATCTGATCCTTTGGGTTTATCCACATCAGCTACAGGGCTGAAAACAATCCTTCAAAACATCTCCAACCACAACCAGCCCTTCCCCAGGATCAGGTACCTCTGAGTGCACTTCTCACAGAAAAAGAGAAGAGAAGCTCCAGAGCAAGAGGTCGCTGCAAACCCAGCTGCCTCCAGCACCACTACAGTCACACAACAGCTCAGAAATCACTTTAAACTTCCTCCAACTCCTCAAGTAGCCTTTAAACTTCAGGCTAACCCAACAGGCATCAAAGCAGCCCAGTTCCCACTTCCACAGCTCAGCATTGCTCAGGCACAGCCCAGCTGCCCAGTCCTCCCCACACAGCCCCCTGAGGGGCCTCATACCATTCCAATACATTTATTTGCAGAGAACTGATTAAGTAGAGGGCTTGGTTAAGGTTGCATCCCCACAGGATAACCAACCCCATCAGTCGCACTCTCAGTTATAACCCCCTTGTGTCCTACCTTGCAGTTCTGTGCATGGCTGGCCTCATCCCTTCCACAGGGGGGATCAGCAGTGGGTCAGAACCCCCAGGTGAGATGTCCAGGAGAGCTGGAGCAGCCACAGCTCAACTTTTTTCTGTCCTGGAGCTTTATAAACTCTCCCCAACACCCCCTCCCTTTCCCCATCTGTGTTGGGTCAAGGATACCCAGCCCTTCACTCGATCCTCTGTGCCTGCTCTGCCAGGCACGATGTGGCAGCTTCTCCTCGTGCTGTCTTGCCTTGTCACCTCAGAGACTTCTCTGGTGACCCAATGGGCAAAATTATCTCAGGTCCAGCAGTCAGGGCAGGCTCAAAGTGCAGGCAGAAATCAGAAAACTCTTGGAAAACACAATACACTTTTTTTTTTTTTTTTTTTTTAATGGAGCTACAAAGGACACCAAAGCCAGGATAACTTCTGGTATCTCAGCTCCATGGACATCTCAGAGTCCAGCACATAGACAGATAGATGGTGGCTGTTAATCACAGTTTCCCCCCTCTGCAGCCCAGGAGGGGAGGTTAAACACCAGCAAGACCTTATCTGTAGCCAAGCAGCCATTTTGGGTCTCCATGCAGGGTGTCAGCAGTGTGGTGATGGATAAGGGACTGTTCCTCCATGGCAAGGCTTTCCATCATGTTAAATGAAGGCTTGACAGCTTTGCTGTGTGCAGCCTGCCCTGCGTGTTGACTTCAGCCAGGGGAGAGCAGCAGCTCCTCGTTCAGGGTCATGGCTCCATGTGGGCAGCAGCAAAAACAGCCCAAGTACCCAGAGAAAGGAGAGCAGAAAAGTTTAGAGAAAGGTAGGGGGATGTGCTGAGTCTAATTAGCAGGGAAAAATGAGGGGAGAAGGGTCTAATCTCAATTTAAGTGACCTTCACTGCTGCCACACTTCTCTGTCCTCTTATCATCTCACATCTGTCAGGAAGAAAATCTTTGGGCATATTTATTGTGCAAGTGTATTTGATACAGACAACCACCCTCACAGCTCCACTGTGTCCATTCTCCTCCAGGTTGAGAGGGAAAAACCAGGTTAGAGGGTGTTACCCAGCTTAGGGAGGTGTTTGTGCCCCTTGGAGGGTACACAGCATGCAGGGCTGCAGCAGCTTCTTGAGAAAGGACTGAAGAGCAAAATGTGTGCACCCAGAAATTGGCTGAGCTTCTGGACTGAGAGCCAGCAGAGGCTCTGTGGGTGCAGAGGGACATGTGTTCTGAACCCACTTCTTTCCTAAGTTAATGGCTCCAGTGTGCAGTCTAATAAATGCTGGCTTGTGATGGTGTTCACAGAGGTCTCAGGTAGAGCGAAGAGACGAGGATTTGACTCCATGTTTCAGAAGGCTTGGTTTATTATTTTATTATATATATTACATTAAAACTATACTAAAAGAATAGAAGAAAAGGTTCTCCTCAGAAGGCTAGCTAAGCTAAGAACAGAATGGAATGAATACCAACATGAGCCAACCACAGATCCACCTGTTGCATTTCACAGCAGCAGATAACCATTGTTTACATTTTGTTCCTGAGGCCTCTCAGCTTCTCAGGAGGAAAAATTCCTAAGGAGAGAATTTTCATGAAAAGATGTCTGCAACATTGGCTTTTACTTTACAAAGCCTGATGAGAGTTCTGACATGTTCACAATTAAGGAAATGTTTAAACAGCTCTCCCAAAAATCCCTAAAGCTTTATCTAAGAGTCCTACTATATTCCTTCTTTCCCCAGCTCCTTATCCCAGCTTCCCCTGTTGGCTGGCACTGCCCCCTGTCCATTTGTCCTTCTGTCCTTACCACAGCAGTGTTGGTAACCCAGCACGAGCACAGTAAATACAGCTTGCTTCAGCTTTGGGAAACAGTATTCCACTTTTAATTTTATCATCCCCTCAATCCAAGAGTTGCAGAAGTTCACACCAAACCCTGTTCCCCTCGTTGCTGTTCTCCTGACATGCTCTAAACTCCAGATAGGCAGCCCTGGCTCATGGGAGCCGACAGCTGAACTGGTGCTGTCACACAGCACAGCCTACCCATGAAAAGGGTGGGATAACATCTTTATCTGCAAATCAGAAGGCTTCCCGGGGCCATGTGCAGCAGAGGTTTTCTGCATCCCTCCCCAGACAAGGCAAGGGCGCCCTGAGCTGTGTGTGGGTACAGGATCACTGCCAGTCACGACAGCTGCTCCACCTCCCAGCAATGTGCCTTTTGTGGGCCCCAGCCTGGGAGGGGTTCTGCACGAAGATGAGCACACAGTTCGTCCTAAATGTAGAAATCACACCTACAGGGGGGATAAATAGCTTTCTGACAAGTAGACAGAAGCTAATTGAAGACTTTCACTAAAATTGTACGGTAGCAAAAGGTAAAAGTTTAATGCTAAAGCAGCTCTAAGATAATAGAGGAGAGAGATGAGTGTTGGCTCTGCTTGTTGCATAGACTATGTTTGTTCCAAGAAAAGTTAAGCAAAAAGTCCACCTCCCAGAGAAGAATATTAATATCTGCTAACTTTTATTCCCACTGCAAATATGCATATGTGTCATCGAATTCTGGCATCACTCCTCCCTTTTAAAAATATTTAGATGATGTCTTAACTTTTCTAAATTCCTTCATGAGGGAAGAATGGATAGGATACAATGCTGCTGAGCTGTGTTACTCAGATATTCTTTTTATTATTCATTACATAAAGCTGTTGATCTAGGAAGTTGATTATTATTCTATGGGAACAGAGACACTTTGGGCAGCTAGATTGGTACCACTGGTAACAAAACAAGACCAAAGCAAAAGGAAAAATCTGTAGCAGCAAAACAAAGACAAGCTTTTGCTAGGTCAGCTCCTGTGCATTGCCTTAGGGAAAATAGATGCCTCTGTTGATTTTGCAACTTTTATTCCTCGGCTCAGGAGGAGGCATTTGGGAGGAAATTATGGATGGTTTTGCTTGGAGGAAGTTTAATTTTCCAACTGCTCTGCCCACATGAGCTTTGCACAGAAGGTCTCTCAGGGCCCCCTTTTGTTTCTCTGGTGCTGGGGGGAGTGTTCAACAAGCAGCTCCTGAGGATGGGGTGGTGAGGGATAACCAGGCAAACAAACTCACTCCTCATGGCTCAGCTAGGAGGAGATTCCAAGCCTGGATGAACTATTCCAGTTCATTACTTGGCACTTTAGTCATGAACTGCTGCCTTTGCATCCAAGACCTGGCCAGACTCAGTGAAATGAATCCTTTTTTCAACTTTATATTTGTTCATTCCTTTCTTCCACAGCGACAGAATTTAAAAAGAAAGGGCATCCATAATTCTATCTGCTGCTTGCTGATCAATACAGAAGTGTCAGAGAGGTGTCTGGCAAGATGTGTCTGAATCCTCCAGAGCATTTGCTGTGCTGCACTCAGAATAACACAGCAGTGCCGTGTCCTGCACATGAGAACATTCCCATTACCACAGCAGTGGCGAGATGCTGACAATAATCTCAGAGTGTCAGGAGCACATGGCTCACAAGGGCTCACACGAGCTCTTCTCCACATGGAGAGCTCACAGACCCTCAGTACTGAATGTTTGCTCCTCTCTGGCAGGTTTTTGGTCTTCAAAGAGTTCTCACTGGATTCCCCACTGGTGAACTCCACTGTGCCCTGGCCAAGTTTTATCAGGCACTGCCAGATGGAAGGTTTTCAGGAAAGGTGCTCTGACTGCCTGGGGAATGGGAAATACCATGTCCTCACTAACCTCTTGCACAGCATAACTCAGTTTCTGGCTGTTCTAGGACCATTTATCCAAATGCTCAGCAGTCCTGAGAAACCCTTTCAAAAAGATCTCTTCTTTTTTACATGCCACACAAGTTTCTGGCAAGGGAGGGAGAATAGTTCCTGATAAAACTGCAGAGCAAGAGGACACTGCTGGAGGAGTAAGAAATGTTTGTAAATATTCCTTCTTTTGGATGTTTGCTGATATTATTCACTACTTAAATATGAATTGATGGCTTGTGTGCAGGGTTTCTTTGGGGGATCTGCCAATGCAGTAATGAAATGGGTGTTCTGCCTGGCCAACAGCAATTACTGTCCCCTCTGCCTGCTGTCTCCACAGCCTGCAAGTCAGTCTTCATTTCTGCCAGTGGCACGGAAATTGCTTGTCCAGCATGATGGGTTTGTTCCTCTCTCTGTGACCTGTCACACAGCTGGGCAGCCCCTGGAGAGTCAGGTTTGCACAGCACTGCTTTGGGTTTCCTGCCAATGAAAAAAAGCATAAAGAAAGAAACAAAAAACACCCTACAAACAACAAAAACCTCTCAAAGACCAGGTGGCTGGAGCAGGCAGAGGGGCAGGTGGTTCTGAAATTTGCAGCTGAGCAGTTTGTGAGTCTGTGCCAGCCCCAGAGGGACCCCAGCACCAGCACACCAGCTTGGAGGCACCAGCAGTGCAGTGGGGTGAGGGCAGCAGAAAACACAGAGTGAAGAGCTGAGGAAGCAGCCAGGCAGAGAGGAAGGGATGTGAGTAGATGGGAGAGCTGTGGCACTGCAGTGTCCCCAACAGAGCCACCACAGTTTGCAGTGTCCATGCTCCAGGCTGGCATTGTGTGCATGGTGAGCAGAGAGCTGAGCCTCAGCTCTGGGGCTTGGCACAGGGATTGATGTGCATCCATCTCGGGGCCTTTCTGGGTTGCTGTGACCCCAAGATTATTAAAAGTCTCTTTTCCCAGCCCGGCGCTTGAAAAGGGAGTCAGAGCTCTTCATTTCTCAGTCTCAAGTTTGTTTATTGTATCTTATCTATGAAAATTTTTCTCCTGTCCCGCAGGACCGTTCCAGGCACACTGCCTGCCCCCAGGGAAGTGCTATGTCTTTATACTAAAAACTACCTGTACAATGTTTAAAATTACTTTCCAATACCTATCACCTACGTTGGATAGTGAGCTTCTACTCTAAACCAATCCAAAATTGCCACCATCACAGCAGAAGATGGAAACCAGGAAGAAGGAGAAAGGCTGGACACACCAAGTTCCCTCCATCTTGCCTCCTGAACCCCCATACCAAAAACCCCAAAAATCTATTTTTTCACCCTGTGATAACTTCACTAATATTCCCCTTAAACTGTTGTGGCTTGCTGATCTTCATATAAGGTTGGTAATTTCCTCCACGGGTCATAATCAAACCCACAGGTGTTTTGGGCTCTGTGCCAGGGTCTCTGAGACCCCTGGCAGGGGTCCTGCCCATTCTGGACTGCCAGAGGGATGTTCTGGGTTCCCACATATCCCCAGCTCCCTTTGATGTGCATCCTCAGCTCCCTGGTGGCTCAGGAGGTCCAACACAAGCTCTGGATGAGATTATAAAGGATCATGCAGGCCTGACTTTTATATGGTGGCAGGACTATATGATTTCTCTTACTATATGTAAGAGAAAACCATACCAAAAGCTACACATGGGTTGGGTCAGGCACAAAGTCTCTGGTGGCACCTCAGGGGACACTGGCTGCAGAACAAAGGGGCTTCACACTGGCCAGGCCCTCCTCTGCAGCCCAGTCTTGTTCCCTCTGTGTTTCCTTCCTTTGCACCTCTCTGCCTTCAAAATGTAACTTGGACATCACAGGAGCAGAATACACATTCAGGTTTGCTCTCCATCACAGCCTGGAGAAAAATCGGTGTTACATCAGAATTAATCTAGAGTACTGCAAGTGATGAGAGGCCTTCAATTTTCAGGTCTAATCAAAATATGAATTTTTGCAGAGCTTTGGGTGCTGTCTCTTGAGTTGTTTCAGAAACCTCCATGCAGCCACTGCCTACTCTCAGTATCAGAAAGCATTAAATGAAAAATCTTCTAAGAAATCTCCTAAAAAATTCTACTGTGCCTTGAAAGTATATCAACTGTGATAAATGCTGAAAAAGTTTGCTTCTTTTCCCACTACTTTTCATTTTGATGCTTTTCTCATTCCAAATGGCCCAAGAAGGAAGCTGTGAAGCTTCCTTCCTCAAGGTGCCTTCAGCAGGGCTGAAAGGGAAATCCAGAGCAAAGGCTATGCCTGAAGTGTGTCCAGCTAAGCAGATTTCAGCTAATCACTGAGGTTATTTTGAAGTGCTTATCCAGATTGAATCTGGAAACTTTTATGTGGTTTTAGCACATCCCCAAAGCCTCACATTACAATGACACAAACATGACACAGTGCATCCTGTTGCTGTCTTTCTGCTTGATTGATGATTAGAAAAGCATCAAAGCACCGTGGCAGGTTTTGAATGCTGATTTTTGTAGGAACTTTAAGAAAAAAAAATCAAAGTTTGTGGGAGAAAAACACTTGGAAAATGCTGTTCATTGTTATTTTCCCTAAAATGTATTTTTTTGCCTATTTTATTGTGGCAAAAATGGCCACAGTGGGGGCAGCATGGGCAGAGTAGAACTGGGAAGGTGGAGAAATGTTATTTCATTCACCTAGGACCTAATCCCTGTCCTGCTGCAATCAGCAGCTCTGTTGAAGCTGATTGCCTCCAAAATTAAATTTAAGCCCAGGAACTGTGGGAATGTGTGTTCCATGTCCTGGCTGGGAGGAAACAGCCGAGGGTGGGTGGACAAGGAGGAGGAGCTTTGCTTTGTAATAAACACCACTGGAGGAGAATCAGTGGCCACCAGGGCTCACGGACAAGGGGGTGACACAGGGCCAGGGGCTGCTGGGGGTCACTGGGGGCTTCTGGCCAGTGAGAATGGGTGAGGAAAAGGGGAAACCAGCATGGCTTGGTCCCCATCACTTCCTCATTCTCCATCTCATTTCTCCTTGTTCATTTGTGTCATTACTGTGTTCTTTTGTCCTCCATGCTAATTTGTTATTCTATTATCTGTGGAGGTGGCTTCGCAACACAATTAAGGAAAAGAAATCAACATTCCCAACCTGCTTGGTTGTGCTTGCTCTGTTAACTGTCTTTTGAAAATCTGTATTTAATTAAAATGGAACATTAGGATGCTGTTTTGGAAGGTTGTAAGGCTGTTCAGTTCTCCTATCCACTGAACTGTTTATTATCTCTTCAGATTGCCTGCATTTGTAGCAATTTTGTGATGCATTATGTTTTGTGCTTTTGTCAAAATCAAAATAACAATGGATGGACATAAAAAGAACAAAATCCCAGATTTTCTTATTTTTCTCTGAAAAGTAGCAGGTATTTACAAACTGCAGTCTTTTTATTTTTATCAGAATAAGAAAGGAAATTTCCTGGGCACAAATAACAATAAGTTGACCTTTGATATTTCTTTGTCCCAGAGATTAATTTGTCCTGTTTAATTATGGGATTAGTTTTCTTTATTGTGACATTGTTATCTTTTTTTTTCTTTTCAGACCTGTTCTACCTTCCTGCTATGGAAATGACTGATTGAACTGATTCCCTCTGCACCAAATAAATGCTACTCCCACTCCACGGGCATTATTTGTGCTGGAAATAATTGCTGGAAATTTTCGAAAAGCCACAGTCAAACCAAGAGCATACCTGGCTATTTGAGAACATAAAAGCAGGATCTTAAACTAATTCATGGGCATGCACTGATCTGGGATTTTCTTGTCCTTTTTTCACAGCCAGTGAGCAGACAGCCCTGCAGTACACAAAAATATCAACTTTTGAGTCCGGGGAGAACTTCATAATTCCTCCATTTCCTGGTGTAAATCTGGGATTGGTGCAATTTTGCTGCTGCCCTGGGTGAGCCCAGGTTTCCTCACAGCAACCCAGTGATGTCTCACAGGGTGACCCAGGGGTAATTTTCTTGCATGGGGCCAGCCAGGAGATGAGCTCTGCTCACAGCCATCCCAGCCCCCTGACAGGGACACTCTCTGCTCTTCTGTCAGTCACTTGTGTTTTTTACAGCCATCCTCACAGCAGATTTCATAGGAAGTTCAGGGCATCAAGCCAAGGCTATTAAATGTAAATACAGTAGTGTTTCTCTTCCACTGCTGTCTAATTGCCTTGGCCCCATGAGAAAGAAGCTGATGTGAGGGGAGACCCTCTAACAGGAAATAAACTGGGTGTAAATCTAGGCCAATAAACTTTTTCAGAGACCTCAATTCATAACACAGTGCTGCAAAAGAAAGAGTTCATCCAAGAGTTAGGAGCTCAGCTAACACTTGCCCTTCCTGGAAATGAGTGTTCTGGGTTACAATCTGCTCCTGTGTAGGTTTTAATTAAGAGCAACAACATCAAAGGGAAAAATCTACGTATTTACTGATATAAATCTATAGTGGGGAGAGATTCTGCCCCCCAGTGGGGCTATTCAGTGATAAAATACACAGTGATAGAAACCAGGAGAGGCCCTTGCAGCTCTGCAGCACTAGGCTGCTCCTTCTGCCCAGTGAGTCCTGCTGGAATGGGATGGAGGAGAGAAATCCTCAGCAAATCCTGCTCCCAATGCCAAAGAGGAGCACAGAATGAACTGGATTTGAAGGGATCTTAAATCTCATTTTATTCCAACCCCCCTGCTATGGGCAGGGGTACCTTCCACTAGAACAGGCTGCTCCATCCTGCCTTGACCTTGGACACTTCCAGTGCCTCAATTGCTTGCTGAGTAAAAAAGCCAAGTGAGATTTGTGTCTTGAACCCCAAGAAACAAATTAAAAATATGACTCTAAAAACATTTCTGTGCAGGAGGAGTAACTACCAAAAGCAGAGAGTTCTCTGAGCTCAAGTGTTCCTCACACACCTCTCTCTGCTCCACCATGGACTCAGTAGTGAGTGTAAGTGAAATATTCAACTTGAGGCAGAGAGAAGTTCCAATAAACAACTTAAGGGTCATTTATTTATCTGTAAATCTAGGCTTTTAAATAATAAAAAAGTCTAAATAAGTCTCTGCAGCAACATAAAGTCACCAGCTATAAAAATAAATAAACAGCCAAGGGCATGAGGAGCCTTGCTCTCTGACATTCTGTCACTTCTCAGTGCTGCTTGCTACTTCACCTTCAGACCTTCTTTTCCTCTTTGAATTCTGTTTGATTTTCTCTGCAAACTGTATTTGACATTTTGCATGATGGATGTACTATGAAAAAAACATTTCATTGTCTTAAGATATTCTAGAAAGCCTGTTTCAGTTCTTTTTTAATTCATATATACATGCAGTTGCATGATGAAGAAAGGCTTCCTTTAAGTAGGTCTGAAGATCCTTAAAATTCATTAACCTTTTTCTGAGGCAAGACTCAGGTGCATCCCCATGCCTATTTCAATATTTTATGGCTTAGCCCCTATGTTTTTTTGCTTCTGAGTTGATGTTTGCTCTTGAAATCACTGAATTGTCAGCCTGATCCTGCTAAATGAGCTGTTCACCTGAATCAAAATCGTTGGCCATCTGGCATCGTGCTTGAAAAAAGAGCCCAGGTTGGGTATGTGAATAACAAAGCTGATCCTCCCCATGGCCTCCAGTGAGGCAGAAGAAGATGCACTGTCAGGGAGGTGGCTGAGGAAGGCTGTTACCTGCATTGGGGATGGGCTGTGATTAGAACAACCTCCAGGCTCCCCCCTCTTGGGGCTCCTGCTGCTCAGAGTGACCCTGAGATGTGTCAGAAAGTCTCTTTTCCGAGCCTGGTGGTCAAAGAAGGAGTCAGAACTCTCCAGTTCTCATTCTCAAGGTTGTTTATTGTTTCTTATCTATAAAATTATTTCTCTGGCCTGCCAAGGTCTGCTCAGCAGGACAGACAGAAGCAGACTGACACCCTCAGGGTGGTGTTATCTTTTTATACTAAAAACTATGTGTACATTATTTACCCTAACTTCCCAATCCCTATCACCTATGTTAGACAGTGAGCTTCTACCCTAAACCAATCCAAAAGTGCCAACATCACAGCAGAAGATGGAGGCCAAGAAGAAGAAGGAGAATGCCTGGACACACCCATATTCCTCTATCTCACCCCCTGAACCCCCATTCTAGAAACCCAAAAAAATCTATTTTCCACCCCATGACAAACTATTATTCTACTTAGACTTTCGTGGCTTGCAGATCCTCATGCAAGGTTGGTAATTTTTTCCATGGGTCATAATCAAAATCACAGGGGTCTTGGGCACTGTGCCAGGGTCTCTGAGCCCCCTGGCAGGGTTTGGGCAATCCAGGGCAGCCAGAGGGATGTCCTGATTTATCAGACCCCTCTCTGGGCAAGCACCAGCCTCTGGCTGCATCTCCTGGGGGATGCTGCAGCTCCTGGGGCAGAAGGACAGAGCTGCAGGGGCTTTTCCCCCAGCAGTGACTCCAGAGCAGGTGTAGGTCTGGTGTTTGCTGTGGGTTACAGCCCCTGGCATGGGCAGTGCAGACAGCAGCTCTTACCCAGCCAAGTCCTTTGCCAAATCCTTGCTTTGCTCCTGAAGGTTTTCATAATAAACACTCTTCTGAGGCCACTCTGAATTTGCTAAAGGAAAATCTTTTCATTAGAGAGCTGGGCTGAATGTCTGAGATAATAATAACTGGAGGCTATTTACAGCTAGAGGACAAGAAGGAGAGGTAGAGTCTTGTCATGTCTGGTGTGTACTCCACTGCTTCTCACCAGAACACATCTGACAGGACAAAAATTGGCATGCAAGTCGATATTTTGTGTTGCAGTGCAACCAGTGCATGCATTTTCCCCCACTGAAAGCTATTCTCAGTGCTCTCTTTAATACTCAGAAATGGAGGGGAAGGAGAAGTGCTTGGGAAACTCATCCTGAGATTTCTAGTCACAAGATCCCACAACAATCTTCATCTCTTCCAATTTGAAATTAAGGAGACCATGCACTGGTTTATTTTTGGTCTTGTAAAAAGTCATAGGAAGTGTAGACAGACACAGAGAGAGAGAAAAAAAAAAAAAGATAAAGCTGAAAGAATACCTGTACTTGTTTGTAAAGACACAGTCCCAAAAATTCAGCATAAATCTACATGTTTACACAATTAAATGCCTGCTACATTAAGACCTGTTGTAGTTACTCCCTCCAGCATTACCCGTTTGATATAATGAGTTAATAAAGCTGCACATGGCCATCCATCACAGGGGTTAGATTGGTTTGAATGAGCATTTTGAATCCAACTCAGAAACCACAGACATCAAAGACAGCCATGCAGAAAGCAAGTGCAGAAATGGCCTCTCACTTCTTCCCCCTTTGGCTCACGGTAAATGAATCTCACTGCATCCAATCTGATGAAAACCTGTGTCCCTGGAGCCACTCCTAAAACATGTCAGAAGCATCTATCTCCTTGTTAATCTGAAATTCTGTATCCATAAAAGAGTCAGCATCTCATTCACATAAACCAGCCTGAGCACTCCGCTCTCTCTTCTTGTTCCCTATTTATTTTTCAGGTAACAAGTAGGAGCACAAAAAATCTTGCTTTAACAGAGTCTTCTGAGACAGCTGCTGAGACACAGCTGAAATATTCAGATTGTGTTTCTGGGGGTTTCTTTTCCTTGTTGCTGTAGTTTTCTGCATCTCTCCCTCCACTCATTTCCTCACTGTCAGTGCCCTCTTGCCTGAGTCCCCCATCTCAGGTTACTTGGCTGGAGCAAAACTCCAACTCCAGCAACAGAGAAAGGGAGAGCCAGGAGGGAGAGAAGCCTCAGGAACAAAATGTAAACATTGATTATCTGCTGCTGTGGAATGCAACAGGTGGATCTTTGATTGGCCCATGTTGGATGTTTGTAATTAATGGTCAATCACAGCCCATCTAGCTTGGACAGAGAGTCCAGGCCACAAACCTTTGTTATCATTCTTTCCTATTCTATTCTTAGCTAGCCTTCTGATGAAATCCTTTCTTCTATTCTTTTAGCATAGTTTTAATGTAATATATATCATAAAATAATAAATCAATCCTTCTGAAACATGGAGTCAGATCCTCATTTCTTCCCTCATCCTAAGACCTCTGTGAACACAGCCACAGGAACCTCCAGTATTAAGGCCTCCCTCCATTTTCTTTCTTCCAATTATTTCTCTGAAAGAGACACATTTTGTCCCAAAGAGGTGACTTCCAGCAGCAGTCATGCAAAGGACACTTGACTAGGTGAAAAGCATGCTGCAACAGAAACACTTCAGAATGCTTTAATAAAGAAGAACCACAGTAAGATGTATTTCACTTGGTGAAAAGAAATAATATATGCAGCGACTTTTGAGTGGGTTTGTGGCTTTGTCTGATAAGGGCACTGCAGCTGATAATGCCCTCCTGATGCTACTTAGCTGTAAGAAGCCAGCATAAGGTTGATCAGGACAAAGAGAAGATGCAGCTCTTGTAGAGAAAATTGCAGCATCTCCTTTTCCCTTCAGTTATTAAATAGTCCATAATGGTGAGTGGATGTCAAGAGCCAGGAAGTGAAAATATTGTTGATATTGATATGTTATTCTGTTTTACCCAAGAACAGCTGGCAGATTCTTCTAATTTTGGTGGTGGGTTTTTTTTTGTTGTTATTTTTGGGGTTTGGGGGTTTTTTGGTGTGTGTTTTTTTGTTTTTATTTTATTTTGAGTAAATTTGGGCTTCATGGAGAAAGGAAGGGGATCTGTTCCTACATATTGTGTCTTGTCATGCTGTGCACTGGACACATGGAAAGTTTCCCTAGTCTAATTCTCTTTCACACTGCTTGTGACAGTGCATCCCAAGTTTACTCCATTAAATGTCCAAACTGAAGAAGAAAAGGCTCCAAGAAGAGCTTAGAGCAGCCTTCCAGTACTTCAGGAGCTACAGGAGAGCTGGAGAGGGACTTCTGACATGGACATGTAGTGATAGGATATGGGAGAATAGCTCTAAAGTGAAGGAGGTTGATGTGGGTGGATATGAAAAAGACAATTTTTGCTGTTTTTGCTGTGAGGATTGTAAAACACTGACCCAGCTTGCCCAGAGTGGTGGTGGATGCCCCATCCCTGGAAACATTCCAGGATAGGTGGGACAGGACTCTGAGCAAGCTGACCAAGTTGCAGATGTGCTGCAAATGGCATTGGAGCTGATGGTCTTTAACAAGTTCCTTCCAACCCAAAGCATTCTCTGATTCTATGGAATCTCCTTGATGGAAATGAGCAGTGAGCAGTGCATGTGCCCCCTGTCTGGGGTCTCTGGTCCCTGGGGTCTCACAGAAGGGAGTGCTTGCTGTCACAGCGCCACCACATGCCCTTGAGCAGTTCCAGTTTGTGTGGAGCCATAGAGGGAGGAACAGCATTTGTTCACAAAGTTGTACCAACAGCTCAGGTCCAGGAACAGCTGTGACTGAAACTTGTCACAAAACTCTGGGCAGGGAAAAACACAGCCATTACACCCTGCAATGTGACAGCTTCATTATTTGGTGTAGCAGGCAATAACATCAATAAGAACCCATGAGACCTTAAAGCCGGAATGGCACTGAACTATTGGTGATCCTCTGGAGAGCATCTGGGGACACAGGGGGGCCTCTGCTCTGAGAGAGAAAATAAAAAACTGGAGGGAGTATTCATAATTCCTTGGCCTGCACAGATCTGCCTTTTAGTGCTGTTCCCCATGCAGCAAGGATCTGGGAAGCTCTGCTACATCCCTGTAGTGTCTGCACTTTCTTTTCCCAGTGCCATCTGCTACACTGATTTGTTAAAAAGGAAAATCAAATCTCTAATCCACTGCTGCTGTGTGAATAGAATCCCACTCAGGACATTAGCTCTGTCTTGTCAAGGAACACAATGTGCCATTAAAACAAAAAGATGCCTCCAGCTTTGGGACAAAGGAGCAATGAAAATCGAATGCCACCCACTTGTGCCATGAGTGCTCTAAGCCAGGGGACAGGCCCAGAGTGGATGGAATTGAAGTGTAACCCTCCAGTGTGTGTGCCAGGCTGGGAGAGAATACAGTCATACAAAAGCAATACTGTAAAACCTCCTTTATTTAATTCCAAATCTTCTTCTTCTTTTTTCTTTTATTCCTTTTTTTTTCCCCCAGGCACAAGCAGTTCTGCAGTAGCTCAGAAGACAGAAATCCTAACCTGCCCCTTCCTCTGAATCTCCTGGGCACCTCTTTGAAGCAGGGCTGTTTGTGTTTGCAAGGGCATTTATTTGTCCTATCTTCACAACTAATCACCCCCTCTCCTCTCCTCCCCAGTTCTGCCATGCCCACAGACAGGGCAAATAAAATAACACTGGATAAAATCAGAATTCCCAGGTGTTGAGGTACATAAAGGTCTTCCCAAAGCCTGATCTCTCAGAGCCCAGTGAAATGCTAAGACCCCCAGTGTGTTTCTGTCATGAATTTCCAGCACCAGTGGCATTAGATGCGCCCATGGAAATCATTATGTTGGGAACATTTGGGTGGGAAGACATTGAATACTTGCACTGGGACTAAGATGAATAATAACACAGTTTCCTCCAGTGGCTTGAGGGCTTTCTCTTGTTTCCTTCTGAGGGAGCTTTGTTGGCCCTGCAGCTGCTGGGTGGCAGATGCTGATTTAGTGGGGCAAGGCCCCCCCGTGCCCTCCCGACTGCCGTGCCATACACGTTCCCCTTTAAATCCATGGCTGCTTATGCGTCATGGATGATGCCCACGAGTTTGCTGGCAGCCCTGCCTGCAGATGCAGTAATTAATCATCAAGTGACAGGGTGGCAGTGCCCCTCATTGACTTGGGGGTGATTAAGAAGGGCTTGCTTTCTCCCTGCTGACAAAGGACAGCGCTGAGCTGAGCGGGGCTGCTCGCCGGGGAAGCGCTGCTCCGGAACCACTGCACAGCCCTGCATTTCCAGCAACGTTTCCCATGCAGAAATGGCACAAAGTGCTTTGCAAACCAGCAAGCTGGGGGACTCAGGGAATGTGCAAACTCCACTATTCTGCAGCTTTCCCATTCACCAACTCCTTGAGGCATTCCAGCCTGTTGTGTGGCTATGAAACACCAAGCCACTGGAGAAGTTGCCTGGTACAGCAGAGGATTTTTCTAGAGGAAGAGCCTTTACAGTTCTGGAACTGAATATTTGCAGCTCCCCAAGGTGTTAAAAATACAGTTGCCACTATTGAGTTTTGGTATTTCTATGTGCTAATCTAGTGCTGGGGGTGAAGGAGAACAGGAAACCATTTTGCGTGGCACGCATTTAAAATGAGCTCCTGAACGCCTGAGTTTGGGCAGATCTCCCACCCAGCTAAATGAGAGATTTTTCTGGATAAGAATCTTGGCATTTGGCTATAAGCTGCTATTAAGAAGTGGAACGGTTTTCACTCATGAATATTCATGTGGCTATATTGAAATGTGTATACTATCAGTGCACAACTTTGCAAATGCTTGATTCCAGTTTGTACTGGGGAAATGAGGCAGCTGGTCATTAGTTCACCTCCCAGCAGGGACTCACACAAAGCAGTGGCTGTGTCAGCCTACCTGTGCCAGCTGCTATTATTCCTCTTCTATTTCACATAGGAAAGAAGCATTTCTCATCCTCTCATAGCCACTTTCCTCCATGCTTGCATGGGAAATGCCTTTTATCATTTTCTGCTTAAAACTCTCGGCATATTTATTATTAATATTCTTATTATTACTCAATTGGGTATAAAGAAAAGCAATTAGAAAGACTTCACTGGGAACAATTAAATACAATAATAGTGGAGCAATTAACCTGCAGATAAGGCATATGGTGGAGAGCTCTGTTCTTTATTCGCCCTCCCCTTACGTTCCTGTTGTGGATGGGGGCTCTTTGGGGTCACCCTATGGGGCTGAGAATTGCCTGAGTCCTCTTGGAGGAGGGAGAGGCTAGAACTGGGCTGTCAGGACTCATGGACCTCTTCTGCTGTTCCAGCTCTTTGCCAGGCTTTCCCTCCTTTGGTTGTTGCTAAATCAAAACCATTTATTGCCCTAAATTGAGTTTGGTACCACATAGACCAGTGGAGTGTAGAGAAATTAAAAAGCAAGGGAGTCCTGTGGTATGGCAGAGAGGGCTCAGGAACCCCCAGCTGCCCAGCCCAGAATTTGGCATCAGCCACACAGCCACAACAGGGGCATTCTCACAGCTATTCTCTTCCAGGCAGCCAGGTGTAGAATTACAGAGTCAAGGGTCTTCACCCAGTCAGCAACCATGGAAAGGATATGTGCAAGGATTTGTGGTTTTGGACAACTTGGAAATGGTCTTATTTAGTTGGTTTTAACCTCTTGCCTGAGGAATCCATTTGAGCTTGTTCTTTAACCTTCGCCTATTTTCTCTTTTCCAGAGTCGTTCTCCAGAGTCATGACATTGCTTTTCAGTCTGAAGCATTGCTTGAAAATGAAACTTCTGAATGTTCTTATTGAACAACAGCGAAATTCAACACTTTGTGTTTCTGTGTTTGTCAAGTGAAATTATTTAAAATTTTGATCCAACGTTGCTAAGACAGTCCAAAGGCTCCAGATGGATTTAGAGAATATGAGATGTGCTGGGAACTGCTTCAGCTTTATTCAGTCCTGCTGAGCATCAAGGTCCTGTCTCCAGACGGCACAGCCAAGGAAGGGAGAGGCTGGGAATGAGAAACAAGAGCCAAGTTTCCATTTCCCAGACTCTTGGGGGTACCAGACTGCTCTTTAGGGAGCAGCATCCAGCTTTGAAAGGAACCAAGTGAAACAGGAACCAAGAGAAACATGAGCTTGAGTGTAGTGGAGTGAAAAGAAAAAAACAGATAAATGTTTTTGGGAAGTTGTCATGATTATTATAGGATGAAGACGAAGTCTGTTCAATTTTTTAATAGTCTGATTATCTAATGAATTGAGTAGCTGTGTTTGCCCTCAGAATATAGAGATTTTTATAGGGACAAAGAGTCCACTTCCATCCAAACAGTTTAACTGGTTGAACTGGTTTTCTAAAAGGGAGAATAAAAACCCAGGCTAAACCCAAAACCAAACCAAAAAATCATGGAAGCAAACAGCTTTTGGAACTGCTTGCTTTCAGTTCTAGTAGAGCTTGAGGTATTTCAGAGTGAATTTCTTCACAAGCTGCTTTCCTGCTGTGGAATGTGAGCTGCAGGCTGGAGATAGCACTTCTTAAAAAGGGGAACCAGCTCCTGCTGAATTTAAACAGTGGCAGGTGACTGTGATGCTGTTTAAAAAGAAGGACCTGTATCTACATTCTGATTCAGCAAGTACATATCTCACAACTTCAAGGCAGGCAGAGAAGCCAGATGGGATTTTGGCGGGGGTTTGTTTGTTTGTTTACTTCCTTGCTTTCATTTTGATAATGAAAAATCAAACTTTTAAAAATGAAGCAAATGCACATTTGTTTATTCCTCTGCAAATCATTCATTTTAGTAAGACATGTTACACTTATTCCAATCTGCTAGAGCCTACCAAAAAAGCCTTTCTCGTCTTATGTACACAGTTTTGGACTCAGCAGATTATTTTCCTCATCCAGGTATGGGGGTAACCCCAAAGCTTTTCACTGCTCTAAGTTTGATGCTGGTTGTGAGACAGTGGGTTATACTCTGCAGTACCTGAGCCCAGGAAAGTCCTGTGCATTCCCTTCTGTATCTCTTCATGGTTTTTCTAAGGTTTTTCTTTGTAGAGAATTGCTTTTCTCTTTGCTGCCCCAATTCCTTCTTCTTGTACCCTCCTGCCTGTGCCCCTTTCTCTTCCTTTCCCCAGAAATGCCTGGTGCTGCCTGCATAGTCTGTAGCCAACATCTGAGAAAGGAAAAACAAACTCCTCAGGTTGTACCCAAGAATGGCATGAGCAGGGAGGATAACAAGAGAAACCAAGCACAGCTTCTCACTCATGTTGTCTCAAAAGGTTTTCCCCATGGGAGTTCCACTCAGTCTCTCAAATCAACTCCTTGTTGTCAAAAACCACCAGTCCCAACCTCAGCTGCTATGCCCACAACAAATGGCCTTGTATTAGTAAAAGAAAGGTTTTGGTAAATTGGTGGATGAAAATCCTCAATCTTTTCTTAGTTACCATCTGGAGATAATTTCTCATTTTCAAGTTTTCTGACTGGCTTCTAAAGACAGTAAGTGACCTTCAATTTTGTCCTTGAGAGATATCAAAAAAGATTCATGAAAATATAAACTCCAGTAAATCCTTTTGCATTTAATTTATCTTAAAAAGTGCTTTCAGCTGATATGAATTAGACCATTCCTCAAGCAAAATAACAAAATCTAGTCAAAGTCTATTAACCCCATTGGCAGTGCCATACTTCCAGTAGAGTTTCCTAAAATACAAATCCCCCACCTTGTTTAGTTTGTTGTTGTTTTTTTCTTTTTAAATAAGTTAGCAAAACATCAGAAGATTAAATTTGATTCAAAGTGTTTCAGTGTTTTGCATCTTAATCTCATCTAATTTCTCAGACAGTGGGTTCTCAGCGACACTTGAGAAAATGTGACCTTTGAATTTTCTGTTGTGACGTTTTTAATCAGTCAGCTGGGGAAGCCTTAAAGGCAAAGTTATCTCAGGTTTTTTTTAGCAGGGCCCTCCTGCCGATTGGAAGTTATCAGCATCTTCCAACTGATATGCCATAGTTTTGAAAATGTTCTTTCTGAAGCAATTGCATCTGAACTTTTGGGGCTTTGCTGATGAACGGATGACTCATTTAGAAACATTTTACAGGATAGCAGCAGGTCTGTTCTTAATCAGTTTTCAGCAAGGAGATCCAGGGAAATTTTAAATACTGTGCTTTCATTATAAAGTTAGGTTTTATTCATGAGATTCTCATTGACCTTTTAAGTAAGATACACAGTAACCATGCCAGAATTTCCAACAAACTGAGGGAGTTTTATTAAAACTTTCTTAACTCTTCTTCCCTGAAAAAGGAGATCTATGGCTTCAAGTGAGTTGGGAATTAATTGTGAATGATTTTGTTTTCCTGGGCCCTGCTCAGAAAAACAGTATTTGGGCAATATTTCCATTTGTGATTCCTCAGAGGGTCTAGGGCACAGACACATTTCTCCATTCGACAGACAAACAGGGAAATGAGCCTGTTGTGCTTCTCTGTGTGGGTGACCAGAGACCTCTTGACATCTGGGCTCTTTATTCCTTTTGATGCAGTGTGTGTCTAGCAAATCTTTGGAATTCTCCACCTGTAGAGTGGGACCCACACAAGATGTTCTGACACCCACTGCCCCCACATTCTGCCAGTGTAAACGTTGTCTTAATCTGATTTAAGATATTCCTGAGGTAATCTGGAAGGATCAGCTGCTTCTGACAACTGGGAAAAAATCTAATTTCCAAAATTAGGCATCCCAGACTAGTATTCCTTTTGGGCTGACCTTACCAGACTTTATTTTTTTTTCCATGTAGGACAATTAAAAGACTCAGAGTGTCAGTAAGGGTCATTGAAAGTGAAAACTGATCTCCTGATGATCAAATTTCCTGCCAATACACATTTGTGTCCCACTAATTTCATGTGTGCTGTACCAAAGTCACAGACCAGGCTGGCTGCCATTCACTGGGAGTTTGCTGGCAATATTCCAGGTATAAAGGATAGAGGGAGTATAAAAGAATGCATCCATTTAAAACCAAATGCTTACTTATACAAGTGATATTGAACATCCCCCTGTAAAAAGAAAGAACAAATATTACCTAGTTGTTAAGGTAACACCAGCATTAGTCCGAGGAAGTTCTACTTGCAGAACCCAGCACTCACCCATCTAATGGATTCCACTTATCTAAGAAAAGTGGGAAATGCTGTCATGGCACTGCTTATGTGTGCATGCATATTGGCAGTTTGTGTGAGATAGGAGGGAGCATCCACTCTGTCCTTGTCTGCTACAGACCCTCTGCCTGCTATCTCATTTGATGCTCCCAAATTCCTCTAACAGGAGTAGAGAGAATTCCTCTTCCACCTTTTCCTGCCAGCCACTCTTTTCTAGGGCTCTGTCCCTTCCTCATCCCATCACCTCTTCTCAGAGTTAAAGGCTTGGAGTCTATTTAACCTCTCCCAATGCAGAAACCATCTAATGTCTTTGACTTTTTGTCCTTCTCTGTGTCTTCACTGGGTTTTGCCTGTTCCATTTTGATGCAACTCATGCAGAATTCAGAATGGGCAAATTTGGGGCTCATTCAGTGGCACAGAGCTGCTTTTCCTGCTACTCTTTGTTGCTTTCCTACCTTACACTCTGTTTACCTTTCCAGCCTGCCTCAGGGCAATGAACAGATGTTTTTGTTGAGCAATCTGCAGCGACTCTATGATCTCTTTGCAGAATGATAATGGCTAATTTAGAGATTATCATTGCATATGTGTATTTAGTGTTGTTTTCCCCATGTGCATTGCTTTGCATTTATCAACATTGAATTTAATCTGCCAGTTTTTTCCTCCCTCAGAACTTTATGATCAGTTTTAGTTTTTACTACCCTGGATAATTTTATACCGTCAGCAAAACTGCAGATCATCCTTAGGGCTAATATTATTTAATATTTTCATTAATATATGCAAACAAAAAAAGTTTTAGTGTGTGAATTTAATTTGCTAATAGCACAAAGTTGAGGAATCTTCTTCATTTCAGAAGATGCTCAGCATATTACAGATTAATAAATATATGGCTTTGGGCACTGGAATACTGAAAATCAAAGTAAATGCAATAGTGTAAACTGCATAGTCATTCTATTTTTACAATATATTGACATTATAAAACAATTATGCACATTTAAGAGTATATAGCAACAGTTCTTGCTGGGGTGGGAGAGTTCAGCAGACGAGAAAAACCAACCTGACATGTCAATCAATCTGCAAATGGACTCTCAGCCACTGGACTTATATAGCTGTAAAAAGTCAAACCTAGTCTTTGGAGATAACAGGAGCTGCATATCCTGCCGAGATAAAGAAGGATCAGTATTATTGTGTGAGGTGCTGGATTGCTAAACCTCTGCCCGCTCATGCTCAGTGGAGACTCATTCAAGCCAGAGACATGCAGGTCAGGTAACCTGGGGACTAGGAAATTTGCCTACAAGGAGCATTTCAAAGAGGAAAACTGATTTCCCTTTATAAATGAACTGAGGAACAGAACCCTGTGAGCTAATGGTGCCACTGGCAAGGGAGCAAAGAAGCCTAAATTGATCATGGATAGATTTAACCTGGAAATTAACTGAAGCTTTCTATCAGCTGGGTGAGAAGCAACTGTAAAATGGAGCTTGAAACCTTTGTGAAAGAGTTGGATTTCTTCTCCTGGGAAGTGGAGAAGCCTCAGAGAAAAACGTAAATAATAATTATCGGATTGGCTTCTCCTGTGTTTGCTGCTTTGGAATGTGGTTTGGACATTGTTTACCAACTGGTCAATGTTGGATTGGTTTCATGTGAATTGTTTTTATTTCATGACCAATCACCATCAGCTGTGTCGGACTCTGAGGGGTCAGTCACGAGTTTTTCATTATCATTGTTAAGACTTCTATCTGTGTCCTCTTTCTTTAGTATAGCTTTAGTATAGTATTTAATATAATATCATAAAATAGTAAATCAGCCTTCTGGGAACATGGAGTCAGATTCCTCACCTCTCACCTTGTCCTGGGGACCCCACAAACAGCAGGGAACAGGCCCTGCTCCCCAGGAAGTGCTGGAGGAGGATAATGCTGCCGTGAAACTCCTGGCCATGATGTCAAGAGTTGGCAGCTACTCAAGCTCAGGTGATTTTCAACGAGCTATTTCTCATTAACATTTCTACATATGGAGGACAAATACTTCAACAGCAACACAGGATGCTGGAGCCCTCCATCTGTAAGAGAGCCCATGCAATGAACTTGAACAATTTCTTTACTGTCTTTCTACTATTAGAAGGTCTTGAATATTTTGACACATTTTTAGATTTTCAGGTTTTGGCAATTCACCAGTAATAGCAGTCAGTTTATGCCAGTCATAGAAGTAACAGGTTTGTGTTGTGGATGCATGGAAGTCAGAAACCAAAGAAGTGATTTTTTTTCTTTCAAAGAAATATATTCCTTTTATCTTGAGCCCAAGTTATCTCAATTTTGAGAAGGAGACTTAATGCTGCAAAAAACAAAATCACTGCTGCTTTATCCCACTTGTTGGGTTTGGTTTGGGGGGGGGTGGGGTTTTTTGTGATTTTTTTTTTGTGTGTTTTGTTTGTTTATTTGTTTGTTTGGTTTTTGCTTTTTTTTTCTCTTGTTTTGATTTTTTTTTTCTGCGATGAAAAACTTACTGATACTGATAAATTTCTTGTCTTTGCATGTGCCGCTTTGCAAGAGCAAAGTAAATATAAAGAGCAGCATATTAATATAATGAAAAATGCCATGGAGAGCTCTGAAAAGAAAACACTCAAGGGAAAAACGTGCTTGGAAGAGTGATGGCAATGCAGTAACCAAAATCTGCTCAAACAAAAAGGCATTGTGAAGTTTTTTCTTCTTCTTTTTCTTTTTTCTTCTTTTATCTTTTGTTGAAGTGAGCAGTTCAGTGTCCTTTCTGCCAGCTGACGTGAAGAGGACAAAGGCCACTTGAAATCACTTTTACTAAGAGCATTCAAGTTTTCTTTCCTTAGATATGACTGCTAGGACAGTTCTAGTTCAAAGAGGCCAGGATGAGGAGTAAGGTAGAAAGTACTAGAAGGGATTTCTGTTTGGGGTTTTTTACTCCCTTTGTTTCTATTCCACAACATGGTGAGTCCAGGGTTCTCATCAGAGCTTCCCAGCCCCAGGGCTTGCTAAGAAAACCTCACTTTCCTGCCCTGCTGGGCATGGAAACCATCCACATGCTGGGTTCACGTGCTCTGCTGAGAGTACAGACAATAAATTGGTGCTGTTTCAATGGACTTTTTGTACAACCTGAGGCAGAGATTAGACCTGGGCTTTTTTTGTCCTGTTTGTGTAAACCTTATTGAGGAAGTTGCTGTCACACTTCACATTCCATTTATTTTCTTAACGGTTCATAAAAGATTACTAAGTGAATAATGAATGTTTCAATTAAGTACACAGATTGTTATCTAGGTCAATAAATTGCTTTCAAACCTTGGTAATGTCTGCTGGTGACGTAACAATTTTTGAATAGTCACTGTAGATGCTTTTTAATACATACTACTGTCTATTAACCCTCTGTTAACCATTTACAAATTAATCTCTGCTAATATAAAACCTGGTAAGAACTCATTCAATGGAGAGTGCCTATTATTCCAACATAATTTTACACTCCTGAATTCTCCAAGTAAATCAGAAAGGAAATGGCCATGGAGTATCTTAGACAAGTAGGAGTGAAGCAGACATTTATATTAATCTAACAGAATTTTATGGAGTCAAGGTGGGATATAGAACTTGTTTCATTTCCAGTGGAGAGGACAAGCATGAGCAGAGAACAATTCATCACAATGCTCTTACCACAGGATTAATTTTCTGCTGTACTAAATATAAATTGGCCTGAAGAAAATCATCTCAGCAGAACTGGATATGAGCACCATAGCTGGCCAGAAAATTGGCTGAATGATGGTAAACAATGGAGGCATCAAACTGTCAGATTGTAGCTAAAAAATATAGCAGAGGAATCTGTCTTAAGATTGTTCTTATTTAACATCACCTTTAGTGATCAGGAAAAAGGCATGAGAAGCATATTAGTTAAATAGGCAGATGGTGTTGCCTTGGAAGCCAATCAAACTTTAGAGATGACAGAAATATTGCTAAAGATCTGTAAAAGTCAGGAAAAGGGATGAGGGAAAAAACAGAAACAGTTTGAATTGGTGGAGATGAAAGTGTTGAGGGGAAGGTGTCCCAGAGCACTGATGGAGCAGTGACAGCAGGGAGCCACAGCTTCAAAACCAGGACAGCTCTTTGGAGCCAACAGTGTTGAGGTATCTGTGATCATGAAAAATGGGAGTAATATCTCTGCTAAGTGTGTTTTTCCTATAAATGTTGCTGCCATCATCATTTTCTAAGTGCATTTTGTACCTCTGTCAGCCCTAGATGAAGAGCTAAGGTGACCTCCGATTTGTTGACAAAAAAATCAGTCAGGGCCAGCCTGAAGCCCTGCTAATTAGCATTGTTAATTATAGGGTAAATTGGCACATTTCCAGCTCTACCTCTCCTGGTAAAAACCAAGTTACTTTTAGGTCAGGGGTTGTGGTGCTGTAGTGAGCAGCTCACTACAGATTTGAGTGGATGAACAAAGAACCAAACCATCACCCTTTAAGTGCAGAGACGTGAAACCCGGATAGACGAGAGGAATGCTAATTAATTCACTAGATCACCAGCAGCTACAGCTGTGGGAGTGGCTGGTGGGCATCATGGTGATCTGTTAATGACCTGAGAGACACAGACTCTGCACAGCATCTGTGGTGGCTTCTCAGCCAGCCTGGATTAGGGTAAGGATCTTCTCCTGCATCCTCCTCTGGCACTGCAGCACTGCTGATGGCCAAGTCTGGAGGCAGCTTCCACCTTCATGGAGTGCCCTCAACAGCCCCCTTTCCCCACAAAATATGAAGATTGGGCAAATCAAGACACATATAGAAGTAATATTTTGAATTTGAAGTACTATTTTGAATTTGTTATGGTGAAATGTATGGAGCTCCACGTGTTCCCAGCCTGATTGACAAGGTATTTAAGATACAAATGGAGATGCAACAAGGGCAGAGGGAAAGAAATTACCCCCTTGGGTGCTCATCCAACAGGAGACCAAGTAGAAGCAAATGTACAGTGTCCCTGTGGTGACCCTGTGGTGTCCAGGAAACTTGAAAATGCACAGATTTAAGGCACAGGGACCTGATCCAAAATTCAGATACGTGTTCAGATAGAGTAGTTCTAACGGGCCCACTACTTTGACCAGGTAACAATTCACTCAGGGTTTTGGTTTTCTGGGTTTTTTAAATAGATTTTTTAAAGTTGGCAATAAAGAAGAGATATTTTAGCTCAGCCTCAAGATCTTTGCATTTTCTGGAGTAGAAGCTTAGCTAACAAAGCAATTCCAAGGGCCATACAAGGAATGAGTAATAGATGGATGCAACAGTGGTACAACACTGTGAATGGAAAAATACCAAAGATTTTAGAAGTGCTGGAAAGCTTCCTCTGTGTGTTCCTTTAAACACATACATTTTCTGGATCAAAATCTCTCCTTGCCTAAGAATGAATATAGTGATTTTTATATGAGGCAGCGCTAAAAATCACACTTGAATTCCCATCAAAAAATGAAAGGTTCTGATATTTACCATTAACCCAAGGCAGCAAAAAAAAAGAGGGTTTGGTCACTTGAAACCTCCTAATGTAATGCCAATTGCATTTAGTTATGGAAAATCTAAATAAAACACATATCAAACATAAATAAATACAAATCAAGTTCTTAATCAGAGAGTTGGTACAGCAGTTTCCATCCCCTGCAATCAGCTCTGTAATTGCCTCACCTGGAGCTGAAATGTCATCTCTCCAGAGAGGAGGAGAACTGTTGTCTTTTCAAAAGATGATAATGGATTTGATAGAATATGATTCACAAAGGATTTTTTCATTTTCTGGCATGGCATATTAGAGAAATTTTAGTGAGATAAGTGAATCCCTTTTAACTGTCCTTGACTGAAGAACAAAATGGGAAGTGAATTGAGAGCCAACTACAAAAGCTCTTTGTTATCATGTCAAGAGCAATGTCCTGCTCTGCTGAACGTGCTTCAGCCAGCCCCTGCCACCCCTAACCCTTGTGTCAGAGAGCAAATTGTGGATTGCTGTGGAGGATTTGTGGCTCTGCCTGAGAGAAGGAGCCCCTCAGGGGAGACATTCAGCCATGGTCACAGTGCCAGGAATGAAATCTCTGTTACGCCATCCCTAGGGGGAAATCGAGTCCTGCTTATCTCATTTTCATGAGAGGACCTGCAGGAGGAAGCAAGGGCCTACTGAATCTTTTTCTTCTGTCATCATCTATTATGCTGTAAATTTCAACTTGTCTTTTAGGACTGGCACTGTTGACTGTAAACAGAGCTCTTCATCATCCTCTCACATCTTGCAGGTTGCCTGCTTGGAGAGAGTAAATTTGCCTAAACTGTCAAAACTTCTTTCTGGATTTGATACTCTTCCACCACCCAAACATCCCATGGATCCTCTCTATTTTTAAAGTACTATTTGTCCAGTATTTACTCGGGTGTGCTGTTAGGATGTGTTGTGCATGTTTTTGCTAATGGAAATTTTAGAATATTTTCCATTTGCTATGATACAGACTTCTATGGCCTGACTGCAACCTGAATAGGTATTTATTTTAATTTCCCTCCTGTCATTAGTGTCTTACATGTAAATTAGGTCCTGCTCATCAGGACAGAATTCCCAAAGAAGGTGGTGCAGAGAACTTCCCCAGTGACTTTGGGAAAAAAGCAATGAAGCACAGCAGAAAAGGAGCTCTAACATAAGACAGCAGCTCCAATCTTTCCCAAATTACACAGCTCCAAGGAAATACCCAGTCCCCATGCATAGGGACATCAGTCATTTTATCTTGGCAGAGTAAATAGATTTTGCACTAGGACTGTGCTTCTGACAGCTCCTCAGTGCAGATAAAACCAATAATTGTGCTGATAACAGAGTCACTAAGATGGATAGGTGTGTGTGGGGAAAAGCCAAGCACATTTTGGAGACACATGGCCAATTTAGCAACTTCCAAACTGTTTGACTAAAATGTAAATAGAACTCCTGATGTCAAATGCAGCTCAATAAATACTAAACACTGAACAATATGGCCATCAAGCATGGAAAATCAAGTTACACAAATTGTAAGGCTCTCTACTTGGCAAGGTTTTTTTCTTTTTTTTTTTTTTTTTAGCTTAGGATTTAGTAGCAAAACTAATATTTTTAAATTGTACCAGATGTCTCTTCCAAAAGGAATGTGAAAATTATCTTCTGGCAGATGACATAGATACTTATACTCACTCCTAATTTCATACAGAAAGAATGTGTTTGTGTGTCTAGAAGAACATTTATGTGATTTCACATTAATGTCTGCACATGTCCAAAGGTATGACTTAAAAGTAAATTGGCAAATTCAAACAAGGAAACCCAAATATTTCCCCAGTGAAGTTTTTACTGTAGGTCTGTACATACTATACATAGCTAAAATAGAGAATAAGTAATGATAATCCTTGGATGGGCACAGCTACTGAAAAAATTGAACATTTAATCTGGCAATACCCCAAAGTAGTCTATCTAAAGGTGTTTAGGGTGATAGAAATAAGTAATTTGGGTATGCACTCTGTTTCCTAACGAGAAATTCAGTGGGGTGTTGTAGTTTATTACAGAAAACTGGGAATAAACAACCACAAGCTAGGGCCACTTGACCTGCTCTTTAATACAGCTCCAAACAGAGGATTCACACAGGACCCAGCTGTCACTGCCCTTGTTCATAGCCTGTGCCCCCTGCACCATCACCTTCACAAATCTCCCACAAATGATCTGGTTTCCTTCCATGTTCTCTTTGTGCCTTTCCATTTTAAGCTCTTTTGTTCCCCCTTTTCTCTCAGATCACACTCAGTCAACAAAGGCAATACTTATTTATTCAAGGGTGGATTGTAAGAGCTACAAAACCTAAGTGAGGCAATGCAGGAATCCTGGTTTGTTATGGCCGTGTGTCTTCTAGGTTCTCTGATGTCTAACAAGATGTAAATGCCAAATTGAATTTTTTCTTACATTGTTGTTTCTTGTAGATTTGTTTGATGTCTGGTAGGAGTTGAAAAGGCAGCTTTTCTCTGCTAATAGCTTCTCTTTACTCTTTCTGACAACCTACTTTCAAAAGACTTGTAAGAACTTGGTATATTTAAGAATTTTCCTGGCTGTCAATTTTGCTTTAATTTGGACAGCAAGATCAAAAGTCATTAAGGGAGAACAGGCACAGAAAGGAACAGGCACATGCATACACAACCACTATGCAGGATAAAATCCATGGAGCCTGTGCTGAAACAAAAATACTTTGGCATGTTTCAGATGACTGTAGGTTTATCAGCCCGAGGAACAAGGAACAGATGAATACTACATAAATAAAGATCCTATTCTCCAACATTTAGAAAGATCAAAGGAGGAGAAATAATGAATAAAGTGACATAATTGCCATCAGAGAATTCAATGATTGTAGAATTGTCTCAGAAGATACAAAGAATTATGCACAGATAAGACACTAATGTGAACCTAAATCCTTCCCACACTGTCAGATTTCAGTTAAAGCTTGCAAACGGCTCCACCTCCTCTGCTGATCATTTTGTTTACAGAATGGCTGCCACTGATTTTTGCCAGTAATGGATTATGAGGGGGGTTATTGGCTGATAGACAAATCACCAAATTGGGTGAGAGAAATGTATTCATTTCTGACTTTCTTCAAATTTTTGGCTACTGCCATTCATCAAGCTACCCATCAGCACTAACAGTGAAGATCATTAGCATATGCGTAATTTTTCATTATATTATGATGCATCAGTCAGAACAAGAAGTCACAGGTAAAGTCCTACCTACTCTTTTTGTAACTGGCCACTACATTGCACTCCTGCATCAGCTGGGATTTTACAAGGTGGAAGTATTCATTGTCTGGAAGCAGGAACATGATCCAGACCTCTACGTGCCCACACAGAGGAGGCTATTGCTGATAATTGTTAATTGCAGCTCAGTAAACCTAATGGATAGTCAATCACTCTGGTGCAAGTGCATTGAGCATTAATAAAGTAACTTAATTTCACCATTTTGCATTTGCCACACTGCTTGCTTTGATCTCTGCTAAATTGGATCATTACCTTGTTAAACTGAAACCAACTAATTTTCCCAATTGTCTTTTATGAACAGAAGGAAATTGTTGAGCTACTATGGAGAGCTATGAACATGATAAACATGAAAAATTAAATCCAGCTTTTCTTCCTGCCCTTGTGCCCTGCAGTTTGTGGACGTGTGCCGGCTGTACTGACTGGTGACAGGCTGGAGATGGATGGCCAGAGCAATCAGCCTGACAAATGCTTCTCAAGGAGGCAAACTGCGGAGGGTTGGGAAGTGCTTTTTTTATCAGACCCTCACTTTTACTGGAAGGACTGTCCAGCCTGGTGTTCTCTCATGGGAGAGGGGTGTGCAAGAATAGAATTATGCAATTATTTGACCTGGGCATGGTGAGTTCTAAAACTCCATCAGAAAACCTTGCTTCAGGGAGGCTTCTTTGCAGCACGAGGCAGAAGGAGCTACAGTACCTTGCTGGATAATCCAGGTTCTGCATCCTTGCAGAGCTGCAGCTTCTGTGACCTGAGTTTTGAATGAAAACAATATGGGAGGAGAAGCTTTTGTTCTGGGAAAACAAGTGGGATCTCATAGGAATTTTAGTCAGAAAAGTCCCTGGCTGCCTCTAAAACCCATAACCCAAGTGATGTAAGAGTGGATCAGGCAGAGGCCATCTTCTCTAATTTAAACAGTGAAGAAGAAATCAATTTTCCTGCCTGTGCCCATGCTCTCACATCTCAAGAACTGGTCTGAGTCTTCACTCTGAGGGGAAGTAAGATTTGTTTTACTGTACTTACTCACCCCCATGTTGAGCCAACCATTTAGCAGCACCACGCCTCATTGCCTGGCTGTGTCCTTCCTTTTGAATAATAAGCCTCTGCTGCAAAAAGCTGGGCTTGTGTGATTTATTTCAGATTACTGCCGCTTGTTGGACAGCAGCTTGCTGACTAGTGCTCCCCAGAGTTTGAGGCATCTCTGAATTCCTGTCACCACTGCCTTGCTGGCTGGCTGGCGAGCATTAGATGCTCCACTAAGTATGACAGCAGCTCTCTGCAGAGCTGCTGGGGAGGGCCTGGGCAGCAGGAGCAGAGCAGCTCTGCCTGCTGTGCTGCCCTCAGAGGCTCTGCAAGCAGCAGGGGAGAGCAGCCCATACCTTCTGCTCACTGCCTGGAACAGATTAATTCACAAAATTTCTCCAGGCTTCCACTTCACCTACATAGCCACTGCTGCGGACCTAAAACTGGCGGGATGGTTTTGGGCAGTAGGAGTGTTTTCCTTGCAGATAGTGGGAAGCCCAGTGATCACTGTAGAGGGTGCTTGGGTCTGGCTTCTTGAAACAGAGCAGGTGCATCCCAATTGCCTGATTTTAGTGTTTTTCTGCTCAGAGAACCAAACTGTCAGTGTACAAGGTCGTGAACCACCCTCTAGACTCCAGGAGGACCCTTTTGCCTCTGTAACCCTGCCATGAAGGCACCCCTGTACCTGTGTACCCCAACTTTCTGTGGCTGGCCACACCTTGCAGATGTTACCTCAGAAATGTATGTGGCACAGGGGTTGGAACGCAGTGTCCATCAACACCATGCCAGGGAACAACTGGGCAGACATTCGGCCTGAGGGATATGGACAAAAATTTACCAGAAAGAAAAAATATGGACAATGGAGCATTGTGGTTCTGGATCAAACCCCAGGTGAAGGCAGGATATCTCCTAGACCCCTAATATGCAGCTCCATAGAGGCTTCAGCAAGGACTGGTTGCACTGCTGGACTCCTGTGTCCCTGGAGTCTGATGCCAATCTTTTTCTGAAGGGATGTCAATCTTGATGTTTTGCATTTGCCTGAAGGAAATCAGGTTTTAGTTAGAGCTGGAGCCAGACTCGCTGGAATGTCAGGAACTCTGGCCTCTAGTTAATTTCGTTTTCTCTGGGAAAAAAAAGCTTCTTCTGGTGTCTGTCTCCACCCCACAAGGGTGAGCAACCAGCCAAGACTCTTCAGGGGGCAAACTGAGCTCTCAGCAAGTTTTACATCATGGAGTGCCTTTTCAATTTTGCCAGTTCCAGTCCCTTCCCCAAGTTCATTGTTAGTTGTCCCCAGGCCTTCTGTGTGTCTGTCAAATATGAGCAAACTAAAATGAGGACAAATCAGTGGAGTCAAGGAAATACATGGCATTCTAGATTCCTCAACTCTCTGCCTCCAGTGAGGCTGCTGAAGCTGGAGCTCACTGGTCTGTGGTGCTGGGACTTCTCCACCCATTTTCCAATAGCTCTGGGACACACATTTTTGTTTACTCCATGCTGTCACTGTGGTAGTGATACAGGATCCCCAACACTGCCTTTACAGGAGTCATCTAAAAAGGAGCAGCAAAGGCAGAAACTTTTCCTCTGCTGAGACAACATTGTGGTCTCACTCCAAGCCATTATTCCAAGCACGAAGCCAGTTGCTTAATTTTGTACACAGATTTGTTCTGCTGTTGAGCAGCAACTTTCACTGCCTGCTTTGGTTCAGTGCATTCAAAACATATCCTTCCAAGAGAACTCTAAGTGGATCCTGTGTATTTATTTCAGATCCAATAAAGTTAACCAAAGCAGCTATCTCCATTGCATAGTGATATATAAGGTAATAAACAGCCGAAACAATTGATTAAATGCCATAGCAAAGCCATTTATAGGACGCACCCTGCAAAGCAGCAGAGACACATCCTATTACTGAACATGCTCCACAAGTGGCTTCTCTTCAAAGCTTTTCCAAACACAAGAGGACAGTTAGGTGAAAGAAATGTCCCTCAGTGCTTGGAGGGAAGGCTTTGGAAGCTGGGTCTGCTGAAAAGCAACAAGAGAGGCACCACAGGGCTTTTGTGAGAGATAAAGACAAAGGAGCTTCCTCCTGGGAGACTTTTGAGCTTTGTAAACTGCTTCTGAATCTCAGCACAGTGGGAGCCTGGCTTAAATGTCCCAGAAAAGGCTTCAGGACAGGGGAAGGAGCACAGATCTGCCAGCAGGATTGGGGCTCCCAATATTCTTCTCTTTGAGATCAAATCCACAAGAATCTGAAAAAAAAATGTTGGTTCTCTGGTTTTGTTCTTAACCTTTTATCCCCGCTACGTCATTGAAACTTCATGAAGAGTTCAGAGGACAAAGCCCTGCAGGGAAGGGTGGCTTCAGCCAATACAGATCTCCAAGTATGTGGAGATAAGACCTTAAACTAACCACTAAAATAAAGTGATTTTTTCTTCTCTAGCTCCAAAGAATTTATGCAGCTCCCCTGTCATAACCTTCCCCACCTTCTTCTCTTATTAACCTAGCCCAGGCACACTTTGACGAGCACAACTTGGATTTCAAATCTGTAGAAAAATTAAGATTTCTAAGGGCCATGGCATCAAGAACACCTGGCTGTGACCACCCCTCCTTCCTAAGCATGTGCCCCACGCTGGCAGCACACAAGGAGAGGACCTCAACCCCCTCAGACTCATTAATCTTCACCTTCTCACTCTGCCTGAGCTCTGGCAACGTGTTCTCCTTCCCTGCTTCAGCAGTTCAACGTTGCATAACAACTCTATTTGCCCTTCTGTGTGGATCCAAGGAAGCGTTCCAGCTTCAAGGGAACAGGGACCCTATCGACTGCAAAGACAGGCACAAAAGACAAAGATATTGAGTTGTTTTAATTAGCAATGGAGTGGGTGAACCTGTGGGTGGAGAAGAGATTGAGTATAAATGATGGAGAAAGCTGAAAACAAACCAGTTTTGACTGTTTCTCAGAATTTTCTGATCTGAAAGGTCAAAGGCTGAAAAAAGGGTTTTTTTGGCGTGTTAAAAATACCAGGATTGTTTCCCTCTGCCAATAGCTTCTTCTATTTATTAAAATTATTTTTCATGTGCTGTGAGAGGCCTTCCCAAACCCAACACGCATTTTTTAGCTGCAATATTATTAGCCTGGCAGACAAAACAGAGTCAAAATGAGTAATTGTAACTTAGGGGAAACAAGTTCTATAATAATAGTTATTATTATTATTATTATTATTATTATTATTATTATTATTATTATTATTGTTGTTGTTGTTGTTGTTGTTGTTGTTGTTGTTGGGGTTTTTTTTAATTTACAAAATTTTAATTTGGAGAGAAGGAAGGATCAAAATAGTAAACTAAAAAAGAATTTTCAGCTTTTGGTATTTCCTCCTTTCAGCCCTTCTTACTTAAATGAAAAAAAAAAAGGAGGGATGGAGACATAAGGTGGAAAACAGGGAGAATCTCACACCTCCAGATGTACTAGAAACCCTAATAAAAGTGTTAGGCAAATATTCCTTATTTTAAAACTGTGAAACTTAAAAAAAATTTTAAAATCCTAGGCTGCTCTTTTTGGAGAGCGGGTGGAATTTTGCTCTTTTTAGGTTCAGACTTGGCAAAATATTTAATCAGGGGGGAAAAAAAAGTGAATTGCATCTGGTTCTTAAATGCCCTTCATTGAGCTACAGTCAATCCCTTGGTAGCTCAGGTCAAAAGGATCTGCTGCATTAATTTATAGGCACCCATCCCAGAATTTCTCCAATAGTGAACACACTCTGAAAAGCTAAAAATATAGTTCCACATCATTTTGGTTTAGGAGCAATTAAAGCCCTAATTCTGCATGCTGCCAGCTGATTTCCTATTGCAAGCACCCCTTTGGGAAATCAGTGTCTGGTTTGTGGGCTACTTCGTTCATTCTTAGGTGCTTGAATCATATCTTGAGCAAAATTCTCATATGGCATAAATTTATACTAGAACATCCCAGCCTAGGTTGATCTATTGCACGTAGAAGTTATTTACTTCAAGGCCACACATCACTTTGGGAAGTGGTAGGGAATTTCTTGCTGGTGAATGATTCAGGATGTCCCCATGGCTGCATTGGCCTGATATGTTTCCCTAGTCAAAAGAGATGGAAACAACTGAAATTTTTGTTGAGGTGAAAGGTCCTTTCTTATTTTACTTGGATTCGTTTTCTTGTACTCAAATAAAAAAATGGTAGAAATCAATGAAAGTTTGGCTCCAAATCAACCATTTCCCCGTTTTGAAATTCCTTTCCTCAAAGAGGTGTTTCTTCTAAGAGAACCAGTGAAAGATATAATTATGTTTTTCAGTGAGGATTTTCCCAGTGAATTTACAACTATTACCTTAGCCAACTTTTTTGCTTCCTCCACCCTCCTGATCTTGTGGGTTGCAAAAGATAGAAAATATTCAGCAGTGCTTTCCATAAGGCACTAAAGCTCAGAGGATCAGTCAACTCACTGTAAAAGATGCAAAGAGTAGACATATGACTCCCCCTTGTGAGTTATGGGTTGGAAAAAACACTGCTTAATAGCCTGGTGTTTGTGTTCATCAGCCCCTTCCCTTCAGGGAGAGCACTAAAGGATGCAAGCAATGTTTGCATTTTGTGATCTGATCAGATTCCTTCCCATTACCAGATTAAAGGCCTTCTCAGTGATGTATTTATCAGGTTATTTTGAAATAAAAAAGAACAGAATGAATCATCTGATGAACTTAAAGTCCAGAAGGCGGAGAAATGTCACTTTCTGCATTAGGACAAATGGACAAAGAAGAGAAAATGAGGTTAGCCCTGGGGGGTGCTCGCTCCTGCCAGGCTGGCTCTGTGGGCAGGCAGCAGTGGCAAAGCACAGTGCCATCCAGGGAATACCATGTGCCAGTCACATTTTGTCACTGGCAGGTTCAATGCCAGTGCCCCCCAGTGGTTTAAGGCACTTGAGTGCCACTTAAGTCCAGGAGAATGTGCTCAGCCATCCCTGTGATATTCCATGGCCCAAGGTCACCTCACCATGGTCTTGAAATACTCAGTTGTGTTAAATTGTCTTGGCATCTCTGATCCAATGAATCCTGAATTCTCCTTTGCCTGATAACTTCACCAGGGACTGAGTCCTGTGTTCCTGCCTGCATGCCCATCTGCTATTTCCTATTTCTCCATCCTGGAACAAGTCTCAGGCACTTCCCAGGGCCTGGAAAGCACCAGATCAGAGGAAACAGGCAAATTTAATCTGAATTTCCTGCTTTCAGAGTGAATCCTCTGACTCGTGGGCTGCAGTTTTAGCAGCACAGTCACATCTCCCACGCTGTGAGGAGCAGGTCACAACCCAGGGCACTCGAGCTGCAGAGAATGTCAGGATTCAATGTGTCTCCTCTCAGCCACCTCCACACAAGGCTCCACTCAACTGTGCCAGCTCTGAAAGGTTCTTACTCTCTCCAGACCCTTTATTAAGAATATGGGCTTGCCCTGGGTGTGAGACAATTTCTGTGGAGGCACTAAAATCCCTCTAGACCTTGGAGCCCTGGTGCTGGCTGCTCAGGTGGGCTGTGGGAGGATGTCTCTGGCCATGATCCACATGGGTAATCTCTGAGAGCATTTGGAAGTGTTGTGTCAGGTGCAGCCCAGTGGAGAATTGAACAAGCAGGATTTGGATGAACATAATGAGTTGCTTGACAGGTAATTTTTGTTCTCTGTTGTGCTATTTCTGCAGTGGCAACTGTCACTGTGAAAACCACCAAGTTTGTTACCATGACATTTGTAATAATTACATCCCACTCTCTGCAGTGAAATGGGGCAGAAATGTCGATTGAAATCCCCAGTTTTCATGGGGCTTGGGCCAGTGACAACTCATTTTTAATTTTCAGAGCCTTAGGAGGGAAAACCACATAAATACCTCGGGTCCTCTTTGTTTCAGTCTCAACTGAGATACAGGGAAAAAAAAAAAGAAAAAAAAAAGAGAAAGACCTGGCACAGACAGAGCAAAGAAAGATTAAGCCTAATTTAACTATGTAGGGAACAACTCATTTGCTAACAGCTGCTACATTATAGCTCACCAGCAGGCAAATGTATAGACCCACTGACTTCCCAGCTCCACATGGAGTGAGCTTCCACGAGGAGGAAGGAGGAAGAACAAAGGTGCCATGCCAAGCGTTCATTAGCCATCATTAAAATGTGAGATTTTCTCTCCACAGCTGCAGGATTCCTGCTCCCCTCCCTCCCCGAGGCCGCATTAGCATCTGTGATAACATAATTGCTCTGCAGACGTTCCCCAGCAATGGGATTCTGAGGGAATTGCAAATACAGTGCAAATATGCCCTTAATAAAATGAGTTCAGATAATGGGATCTGAGGTCTACTTCTCCATGCCTCTTCATTTCTAGTGCAGTTCTCTTAATTTCTGAGATTGCCCATTTGCCTCTCTGTCCTAACAGCCTTAAGTAGAACTAATTGTGTGGATGAGAAAAGGCAGATTTGTACCTAAATACTAAAGAGACATAGGTTTATACTATGCCTTTAATTATAGAAGTCATTAACAGTGCACAAATATAGCCCAGAAAAGACCTTGGCCCCATTGGTCCCTTTAATACCATTAGTCAGTACCCTCAAACCATTCACAGCACTCTCCAAATTTGGTACAAACTTGCTAATAGTAGGGATGTTAAATAATTATTCTGCTTTTATAGATACACAGACAACTCAAGAGCCCTAGAATTTAAAATACTGCCTTGTGATGTTAGTCTCAAGCTACGTCAGGGAAGGTATAGGTTGGATAGTAGGAAAAAGTTTTTCACCAAAAGAATAATAAAGTTCTGGAATGCTCTCTCCAGGGAGGTGGTAGAATCAGCATCTCTGGATGTGTTTAAAAAAATACTGGACATGGCACTTGGTGCTATAGTTTAGTTGAGGTGTTAGGGCATAGGTTGGACTTGATGATCTTAGAGGTCTCTTCCAAGCTCATTATTCTGTGATTCTGTGATTCTGTCCATATCCCCACAGGAAATCCCAGTTTTCCCTACACTTTGCTATTTTCTGTTGGGCTGTCCCGGGCTGGTTCCTCTCTGTGTTGCAAATTCCTGGTGGACACAGGTACCAGTGCCCTCCTTGGCCAACAGGCCATGGTCACTCCTGATTTTCAGTGCCACATCAATGGCACAGCTGTGCTGGGCTGATGGCAGGGGGAATATTCCCCTCCTCATGGTGTGACAAAATCTGATGATTATTCCACGGATTTAGAGGTGATTGTGTGCCTGACATGCAGCACCCAAAAAAGCCAGAACAGCAGCAGAGCCATGTTCCCAGTGGGTGGAATTGATGCACTGGGCAGCACAGGGTGAGGGCTGGAGGGAGGGAATAATCTGAGGCCAACCAGCATGGCACTGGTGTAGAGCAAGTGCAAATCTCAGAAACCTCATGCAGGCCTGTGTGCTAGGATTGTGTAAGTGAATACTCTACTACCCTTGCAACCCAAAGTGACAAGGAATCTTATATAACTTTCTCACTGTCATGCTATACTTAGATTTTGAATATGGTTAACAGCTTCTCTTAATACCAGATGTCCTACTATTGTCAGCCTCCATTGAAATTGTGGTGATATTTCCTGTTGATTATCAGCAGCAAAACTGCTGAGATGAGGAATCTTCCTTGCTGGAGGACAGGTGGAAAGGAAATCCTGCCAATCTGCCACTGGGGAAAAAAATACAGAACTTTTCTCTCTCTTTTTTTTTTTTTTGTTATGTATCTATTTAACATAGACTGGAGACCAAATCAAGTTTTTCCTTAACTCACAAGGAGAAAGTGTCCTAAGACAGCAGCCTACAAGAAGGGGGAAAAAAAAAAAAAAAAAGTTGTTGACACTGACAGGGAAAAACACTGAATAGGTAAAATGCTTGAAAATACCACATGGCACTTCATCAGTCAGGACTGTCTTATGCTGTTATAAACAGATGTAACTGAATGATACTTTTTTTTTTTAAGCTGAAAAAAGCTCGAGTATTGCTGCTAGTGAATACCTATATAAATTATATACTCCAAAATTACTTCCAGGCTTGTTCTAGGAGAGAAAGTTGTCTGTCCCCATGTGCCACTTGACAAATGTCTCTCCTGTAAACAAACTCTTGAAGTCAGTTGATGTTTGGAAGCGTCTCCTTTGAAGAAAACTGCTGATTGAGTCAGCAGGGCAGAGGGGATGAGGAGAGGGCAGAAGAGGCTGGCCAGGGCCAGAGCATCTCCCTCCTGCTGCTCTCAGAGGAGGGATGCCCTGACTTTGGATGGGGCTGTCTGGGAAGCTTCAAAGGCAGCCAGGGAGAAGAACTGCCTCTCTCTTACTCAAAGACAAGCTGTTGATTTTCAGAGGAACTCCCAAAAGGGCATACACACACTTACCCCTTTGAAAAAATCAGGTCAAATTGTCTTCTTATTTATTACAAGTTAAAATAAAATGCATCCCTTCTTGGTTTCAAAAAGCTTTGGGTCACTCCAGCTAATTTGGCCTAGAAACCTAGTGATGAAAGGCTTTGCATGCCATTACCACTGCATTAGGGACTCCCAGGAGCTTCTCCATCCCCACCCTCCACTCTCTTGCTTTAATGGTGGAGTTTTCCTAAATCCTGACTCAAAGCAACCACTCCACCCAGAAACTGGGGTGGGAGTCAGCAGGGGCATGTGCTGCTGGGGCATGGAGCAGGCAAAACCAGGAAGTTTTGCACACTGTGGGGCCTTTCTCAAGGACAAATTCTGGGTTTAGGATTAAATTTGGTGCCTGCCTCTTGATGAATTTAACACCATCAATGAAACAGAAAGATCTTGTGTAAAAAAACTCAACAGGCAGGAATCTTGCTTAATTACATTTTCTACAGGCCAGTAAATGCCTATGAAAAACAGATGTGTAAAGAATTACTTCTTTTTAACAACTTCAGTAAATTATTATAAACTGTACTCTCTGTAATTGGCCCTGGACAGTGCCCAGATCATCCAAAATCCCTTTTCTTGTATTTTTGTTTGCAAATTTGCAAATTGCATTTTATAGTAGTGGGAAGACACTCCATCAGGCACAGAAAAATAATTACAATCTCTCTCAGGCAGTTAAAAGAACACGGTGCTGAGTCTTCCAACAGCCCCTGAGGGCCTCGCCCACAGACGCACAGGCTGTCATGTTCCACTGCACATGCACTGGGTGTGTTTGGGGGGATTCTCCCAGGGAGCTGCTGCTCTCAGGGCTCAAGCAGAGATGCTAATCAGCACTGTCAGGACCTTTCTGTAAGAGCTGTCACTCTTAAAAAGGGGGGTGTGATGGTAGCTTGTTTCCAAAATTATTATATTTACTGCAGATTGGAGTCCTGATACATCCCCCTGCCTCCCAGTTCCAGGAATAAAAGTCTTCATCATGTCTTTGTGCTTCACTTCTGCTTCGAGACTGTGCAGGTGGCAAGGAAAGCATGCGTGACTGCCTGGGAATCTCCTCCACATCAGAAATTATGACTCTTTAAACAAGAATCAAATTAGACAGCAGCCTCTTCAAAGCCAGGCTGGAAGAGGTCTCACCTCTGAAGTCATGTAAAGTCCCATTTTTGTTGCATGTAGGTTATATTAAAAAAAAGGAGAAAAGAGACCCCGCATCTTCCTGTGCCCCTGCTACAAATCCAGCATGCAGCATTTGGGTGGTTCCCACAGGCACTGTGGACCAGTTCTGTGCTCTGTTAACAAAGTAGATCACAGAACAGGCAATTGGAGCTTGCTGCCATCCTCCCTGTGCCAGCACTGAGGGGATGGCACAGCTTTGCAGCTATCTGGAGGTTTTACTGACAGCACAAACTGCAGCCTTTGCACTGCAGGGGCTGGAGGGCAGAATCCTTTGTGTCTGCTCTCCCTGCCCAGCCACAGGGCAACTGCAGCATGAAAATCACTGTTCAGCCCCTCTGATCTGGAGTCTGGGCCCCTCTTCCCTGTCCCAGCCATGGTAGTTCACAATGGAGCACCTTGCAGGTATCAGCCCCTTTTGAAGCAGGTGCTCAGCACCAGCCAAGGCCATGAAAGGTGCAGGAACCATCCTCATTCCTTGTCTGCCTGCTCTGGTCTGGTTGTTTCACACCTCTGATGGCTCCAGCTGCACAGACTCACTCATGGACAAGCCTGTGGTGATGCTCCATGCCCAAGGGCACAAGCCTGAAGGGATCATGTCCAGTTGTGGGTCAGGGAGAACCAATTCCACAGCCATGGCCACCCCATGGCACCCCTGTGCCTGTGGATGAGCTGTGGGCACAGTGAGAAGCACCAGAACAACCAACCTCAGCTCACCACCCATTGCCTCACTTAAGGTTTGTACCAGACTGAGTGTAACCTGGAGTGAAAACATGAAAAATTCATGCTGGCAAGGTGGGAGGGCAGGCATTTGACTTAAATTGAGGCTGGAGGAGGAAGGGTGTTTATTAAGTGCTTTTTAATCATTTGCACTTTGCTTTTTCTCAATAAACAAATCACTGATTAGGCATTTGTCTTGATTGGGTTGATAATTTAAGTAAAAAAATCCCCAAATTTAGGTTCTTTTGCCCATGACACCCTGGGGAAGGGGAATGATCATTTCAGTCTTCATCAACTTCAAAGAACATGACTAGCAGGCTGGGACACACTCTTCAGCAAATTTAGGTGCCAGACTCTACCAATTCTGTTAATGGATTTTTTACCCCTGAGGTTCACATTTCCTTATGTTCCTGTTTTGTCTTGTTGTCTGTTTGGGGTTTTTTTCAGAATAATGGCAAGGAGACAACTCCTCCACCTTATCTTCTCCTTGGTACCTGTCAAGTTCTTGCTTTTGAATTTGGAAGTAAACGAGGACTTTTTTAACAATGTACTTTTTCCTCTTTTCTCATTCTCACACCAAGTTCTATACCAATTTAACAGATGTTTTTCTCCAAACATCAAATTAATTCAAAAGTCTGCAATTCAAATTCTCAAAACTTGTCCAAGTTGTAAACAGCTTAAAACAGATCTGACAATAGAAGTTCTGAGCTGCTCTAAGCTGGGATGCTGGCTCCACATGCAATTACTAAATTAAAATTCAGGTTCCTCTGTAAACATTAAAGCTTCCCTGAATCCCAAAGCTTAAATAGTTCAGTTTTGGAGGTGTTTACAAATATTGAAAGTTTTCTAAAGCCTTTGGCTCTGGATGCCGTTTTTCACTAGTAATAAAAACGAGACTAGGCTCTAAAATTTTTCAGAATTTGGTTGCCAACACCATCATTCAAAGTTAATTCATTTTCAAACGTAATTCAGATGCTTTTTCACAGGCAGGACAAGACCAGCAGTTCAGTTCAGGGTGCACATACTTGAGATGTCAGGGAAAACAGCTGCTGAAAGAAGATATTTGCCATTAAACCTGGGGTTCAGCAGGAGTTATTCTGCAGCTAATAGAGAGCAGACCTCCAGTACTGCAGTCTGTCTGCACTGCCATTACCTGCCTCTATTTATCATAGCTCCACAGGCTGAAAATTCCTGAATCTGCAGAGCTGCTACAGCCTTGGGGACAAATGGATTCAGGTAGGGGCTGGGAGCTCATCTGGCCATGGAAAACCAATTAGCAGCAGGGCTTTGCTGGTATTGTTCTCTGTGGTCAGCAGAAGACCTTTCCCACAAGGAGCTTTGCAGCACACAGCTCCTTCAGGGAGCAGCAGGAAGGAACTTTCTTCCTCTGCCAGAAGGATCCTGCCTGCAGTGGGCTGGGGAAGTTTGCACTTAGAGCAGGTGGGCTAATTAGGAGTAATGAGGTGTATATGTGGCCTGAGGATGCGGTGCAGCCCATGGAGATATTCTGTTGTTATTCTGTGTTAAATCCTTCCAGGAACCTGGAGCTTTCTCTGCACTGCAAGGCCCAGCTGATGATCTCTGTACAAAGATCTGTTAATGCATCAGAGCTGTTTCTATTTCCCCAACTTTCCTGTGATGTAGCCCTGGGCTGGCTGTTTCCTCCTGCTGTGTCCTTCACATCCCACTTCTCCTGCCTTTTCTACCTGACCACTCAGAGCAACTTTGGTGTCCACATTATGGAAAACGGAGAGCACCTGTCAAAAGGGAAAAGCTTGGTGCATCCACATCTCTGCTTATGCAGAGCCTGACAAATTACTTCTGCAGGGAGATAAAATCTATGCACAGCTCCTGCCATCCCTCTCTGAAAAGACCTTCACAGCTGTGAGCACCAAAAGAAATAAATTGAAAGGATCTTTTGCAGCTATGGAGAATGTTGGTCCTATTTTATTTCCTCTCCATTCATCCATCCAGAGTGCTGATGTCCATGTGGCTGAGGAGCCCACTCCACCAGAGGAGCCTCCTTACCTAAAAAGTCTGGGTCTGGAGAGAAGCCTGAAGTATCCCCAGAAAAGTATAACCCTTGATGACAACAAACTGATTCCTAGAACATTGATATCTGGAGTATAGACACATTTTTCTACACTCCTTTCAAAGTAAAGTTCCCCAACTACATTTGGGTAAGTGTTTCATAAAGGAGAAAACCAACACATGGTATCAGATAGCCATCACAGCATCTCCCATGGTTTTTAAGGTCACTTAGAAGCTTATTAAAAGTGATAAATAATAAAAACTCGGATCCAGCATTCTGTAGATTTCAGAATCTTTGAAAGCAGAGTAACACATTGCTCAGCTGGCCAGTCAATATTGCTTAAGCATTTACACTTGTTACCAAAATACCCTTCTCTGCCTCTTGCTGGAGCCTAAGGGAGAGATATAAGATCTACAGAACTGACAGGAAAATGAGATTTTCAAGAGATTTCAACAGAGGTCTTTACTCATGGCTATTCCTTTCTTTTTCTAAATGCATTATTTTAGTCCATTTGTGCCATCTTAAATATTCCTGTTTGACTGACCTACCTTGGAATGCACTTTTTCATCCAAGTAATTCCGTGCTAGTATCTGACTCAAGAAATATTATTTCTAATGTGAGGAGGGGTTAAATGGGAAAGAAAGCAAAGAGGCATCAGAGCCCCTCAGGTTCTTCTGTTCCCTGCAAGGATGGCTCCTCTGCACGAGCTGGCAGCTGCAAACAGCTGCTCACTCCTGATAGCCTGTGCTGCTGAAAATGACTGGAAAACAGGCATTTCTCCCTCAGCAAGGAAAGAAATCTTGCAGTTGGCATTTTATTTTGCTGCAGTTTGGGACAAAATAGTTCTGTAAAATAGAGCTGGTGGCACAGAAAATGGGAAAGGAATTAGGTGTGGGAGCAGCAGAAAACTTTGATTTATTGCGGCACACTTCAACTTAGGACCATGATAATGAGAGCAGATAGGAGGATAATTTTTGCAAATATATGCTGTCCTTATAAAACCAAAACTTTTAGTTTGCTTTGACAGAACTTCTATTTCCACCCTAGCAATTATGATCCTCAACCAGGGTATGGGGTTAAGGAATGGATGAGATAGCTTCCAGACCTGGCCAACTAAATGCAATTTAAATATTAGTAAAATTCATTTTGTGGCTACAAATCCAATGACAGTCTTGCTGTTCTACACTATTTGTATTTACAAAGAATGGGGGACAGAAGGTTTTGGCTCTTCACATCTTCCCTCTCCTGATTCCAACCTCAGCACGGCAGACCTGTGTGCTTGGTGCCCACATCTCCATAGGCACACACCGATAGTGTGGTTTTTGATCTGTTGGCTGTGGTGATTTAGCCTTAGTCCTCCTTGTCCCAGCAAATTAAACTGCCAGAGATGGCCAGTGAGGTGTGTCAGTGTGGAAAAAGGAAACATCAGGGTTTCAGTGTGAAACTGGGGCTCACACACCAGGCTGCAGGTGGGCAGGAGCTGGAGGTGTTCCCTTTCTTTTAGGGAGCTTTTAGGTCCCATAACAGCCACATTGGTGAGGCAATGGTCACTACAGAAAAGCTGTATAAACACAATACCTTACCAGCATCCCAAGGAGACAGATTACATAAATTGACTCAAAAATTAGGTGTTTTACATTTTATTGTACTGGTTTTGCCCTATTCTTCCTATGGCCAGGCACCAGGGCAATGCATGAATGAGAAAGGACCACAAAGAAAACCCCACAGTGCCTTGGGTGCCCTCAAGTCTGATATTTCACACTGAACTCTGACTTCATTTGAGCTTGGGCAGTGGGGCTGCCATCCTCACCTTCCATCTTCTGCACAGGGTAATGCCAAGCTGCTCTGCTTCCTCCCAGGTAAGAACCTTGAATTAAATGGGATGTCAAAGGCAGTGGGATAAACACCTGCAGGCTGAAGGATCTTCATCCCAGATGTCCCCTGCCCCACCACAAACAGAAGCCATGAGCTAGCAAGATGTGCCAGGAGAAATCAGATCCCAACCAGCCTCTGATAATGAAAACCTCTGGAGAAATATGACTGCTCCATTACCCTCCTGAGCACCCAGCTATGTGCTCTGCCTGGGAAAAGCCCAGTTCCTAAGAGCTGCTGACAGGTGGGGCATCAGTGACTCCCACCAGCTTCACAGGACATTCACAGAAACAAATTCTGGCCATTTCCAGAGAGGAAATGCCAGTCAAATGCACAGATGGCACTGTCCTTGAGGCAAACCAAGAGGTCCACTGGGCATCCTTCCTCAGAGCCTCATCTCTCTGTACCCAACATGGTTATCCTGCTATTCTCTGCATTCCTCATTTACTATCTCCCTGGTTCCAGGGGTTGCTGCTGTTTGATGTCTTTTATCTCAGATGTGGCTTTGATGTATTTTAGAGCAAACAGAAATACAGAAGAGGCCAGAGGAAAACTAAGATTGGGCAAACCCAAAGGAACTTGGCTGTATTTGATAACTGCTCAAACTATTTATTTTGGGTTCCAAAATAAACCCCCAGATTGAGTTCAGAGACCTTTGCCCTGTATTTTAAACCAGGAATTTTTTCTTCCAGAGAGTCAATTTTTCCTTTTGTCATTGAGGAAATATGTTATCCTATCTAAAAGGAGGCTTGCAGGCTGATGCTAAAGTGTGTTTTCTCTGTAAAATATAGATTTTTTTCTTTTCTTTTCTGTATAAAGTCTTCCTGCTGAAACATTCTTCTTGGATTTTTCCACTCTCTCCAGTTATTTTCTTCCTTTGTCCTTCCCCTTTCTCTTCCACCTCCCTTCACACACCCCAAGCAATGTGCAAACAGTGTAATGAACATGAGCAGAATTCCACTCAAGGATGGTTGTCTTGGTGTGTGGTTATCTGGAAAAAAAATCCCCTTTCTCCTAGCAAAATAGAGAAACCATGTTATAACCACTATCAGGAAAAACATAATACATGATCACTCTCATAAATCATAGCAGAAGGGCAAGCGAAGGGTCCAGTTTTCTCTTTTGAAATGTGTTCTCAATTGAAATATCTACTTTTTAACCTAAGCACAGCTTAACTGTAGCTGCTTTAGAGAGTTTAGAGCTCTTCTTTGCCACCTACTTGGAGAGTTAGGACAATTCAATACAGTAAGGAGAAGGAAAAAATGAAAAAATAGTTAATTGCTTTAAAACAAACAAACAAACAAACAAAACCCAAAAACCAAAATAAAACAAAACAAAACTAACAACTTGTCAGACTGCAGAGAAATCTTCTTTTGGACCCTGGGCTTAGGATCCAGCACTTGTGAGGAGCCCTGTTTGGTATCATGGATAGAAAACCTTTCTCTCCCCTGCTGCAAGGTGAGGAGCTGCTCCCTGCCAGCTGCACACCACGGAACAGAAAACCCCTGAGGTCACTGCAGGCACAGAGGCACAGAGCAGCTGATGTAGCCATAAATCCACAGCAGAATTACAGCACCTTTTTTGCTGGTGGGTACCCTCTGTTCATCCCAGTGCTACAGGTGTGTTCCTGGCAGCTGGAAAAGAGCAAGAAATCACCCAAACCTCCAGATTATCCATCTTCTCTTGCAGAGGTGCACAAGGACATCTGAGCAAGTTAAGATGAATTACCTGAAGGTTTGAAGTGAAAGCATATTAGTTAAACTGCACTAAACTCCCGTGAAGATGCTCTTATTTTCTGCCTCCTGTAATCAGTTTAAATGATATATTAAGGAGCATTGCCACTAATTAATCTGAAAATTATGTGACCTGGAAATCAAAGCCACTTTATATTCTTGGATATGAAGATATTAATCTGAATTTAATTAATTTATTTCTTTTAAAGCTTTCATTTATTCCCATTTCAGTGTTGCTGCTTCAAAGCTGTATCTCTGAAGTGTGATGCATCCAAACAATTTCACAGTGCTCCTGCATTTTGGTTATTGGAATAAGTTTAAGGAGAAGGGGAAATAATAAAGAGGTGGAAGATGTGTTGGGCAACACAGTCAAAGAAGTTACTTATGGAAAGAATACACCCGAGTGTAACAGACAAAATGTCCACAGAAATTATTATTATAAATGTCCACAGATAAGTACAGATGTACTTATCTGGAACCATTGTGGGGATTTTTGGATGAAGTGGGTTTATTCCACTGCTTATCTACCATGTGGGGAGAGTTGATAATGCTGGTGCAAAGCATGGTTCAAGGCTGTGGCTCTGCACATTTCTGCCTTCTGTCCCACTAAAGAGTCACAGTGGTGACCAGGAGAAGCAGTAATCACCCCATTCCAGGGCTGGAACATGATCCTTGTGAATGAACTGTGACACTGCTGGGTATTCCACATGAGGGAACACTTCAGCACTGCCAGACCATGCCCTGGAGACAGCAAAAAATCCAACCTCAGACTGCAAAAATTTGATCTCCCAGAACAGAGATCAAGAACATGTGGAGAGAGTATCAAAATGAGAATGGCTCTCAGAGATAACTTCTGTTATCTTCCTGTTTGTCCCCAGCAGTTTAAGAAGGAGCCAAATTGATATCTTTCGTAATATTTTGAAAATAAAACCGGAAGAATAATGGAAAACTTCAGAAACTATTTGCTTGGGTATTTAAATGAGCTCAGTCCAGCCATATCCACCCTCTCATCTGTTAGCTCTCTGCAAACACTCTAACAATGAGTTTTACTGGCAGGGTTGTTTGTAGAGAGCTAATTTCAGAGTGGCACACATATTTGCAAATACCTACTTGTCAGTTTGCTTATGCATGTATCTGTCATAGAAATATTTGCATATTCATCCAAATAAAGAGATAGGAAAACACTGTGTGACTTGCCTGTCCAGCCAAAACTAATGAACCTGGGGCTCGTTGTTAGTAGAGGATTTTAACATCATCTAGAAATCTGTGGTGAATAAAAATTAATATGATTAGTTTCAAGCATATTAAACATGCTGTTGAAGGCAGTTTGCAGGGAAGAGTCACTCAGCAGCTGGAGGCTTTCTGTCTCCTCCACTCAAGTGTCTGGGGCACTGGGGATATTTGGGTTCCTGATCAGTTATTCTGCATGCAACAAGGCTGAACACTGGACACGTTGTTCATTGTGGATTATTCCCCTAATGCTTCTCAAAAATGAATAATTTTAACAGTCATAAGAAGGGGAAGGGAGAGGGAGCAGTGACTAATAATTTGAATGAAATGGATCATCATATTTATTTGCATGAGAGATTGGATATGGAAATCCACCAGCATCTCTGATGGTGCTTGTGCTGTGGCACTGCAAAGAACTATCCATAAACCTGCTCATTTAGTGAGCATGAAGCATCCATCCTTCTGATTAATTGTGATGGGAAAGAGGGGCATGAAAGTCAATGACTGAGCTCCCTTTCCACTCAGGATTCTCTCAGTGTCAAGTCTGGGCTGTGGGATCAAAATGGATAAAATTTTTTACTTGTTTTCATCTTGCTTATACTTATTTAAATAAACACATTGAAAGCACAAGAGAAATATGAGGAAGAGGGATATTACTTGATGTACTGCAGGACAAAAATTTAACAGCATTCTAATAGACTGAAAAGGATTACATAAATACATGAAAATTTAATATGTAGGTATCTGTTACATGCAACACTTTGGGTGCCAGAATAAGAAAGTTTGTGACCTTCAAAACTGCCAGAAGGAGGCAGAAGGGCAAAGTGAAGGCTCTGTCTTTCCCCTTTTCTAAAGTTCTTTCTATCAACTTGTCCTATTAGTCTTGGGGAAGTTGATGGCACAGCTAAAGGAACCTCCTCTCTGGTCCCCTATTTGTAAATACAGGATTTAAATGCTGCCATTACACTGAGAGAATAGCACTATTCCATTGAATTACTTCCTTAGCCAACAAAACAATAATTAAGTTAATCTTTTCACCCAGAGAGTCAATGTAGAAGATACCTAAAGCCTTCTTTCTTTTTGGCAGAACATGTTCCTGATAGAAAATTCTGTTTTAATGAAATTGTACATTTGTATGCGCTTGTGTTGATTTTTATCAGATTTTCCAAGGGAAAAATAAAGAACTTAGCACTTTGACAATGTCAAAATATTCAGTTTGATTTTGTATGAATATTTTGGTCTTTCAGAGTTTGAAATGACATTTCAGTTTGCAAATACACTCAGGAGATAATTATAACACTAAAATTAAATTAAAAACCAAGAGACAGTTTAATTTTTGTTACAAGAGAACATTTTGATAGCCCCATAGCAATATTTTTTTCTCGATTTCAGGGAAAGTTCTAAAGTCTTAATTTCCCCAAGATTGTCAAAGGTCTGCTGTGATGATGAATGTTCCTCAGAGATACACAACTTGTTTCGTGCAAATGATGCCCCTCAGGTGCAAGACAATCTAGGTTCACACACATGTCAGTACCAAGTACCCATGGAAAAGAGCAGCAGCCCCAGCTTGTGCCCCAGAATTTGGGCTTTGAAAGGCTGGAGGTTTTTCAGTGATTCATGGAAGGATACCAGCATTTGATTCCAGACCTGCTGAGATGTGACTGTATCCTCATTCAGAGGAAGAGACTCTGGAGCCACTGGAGCTTTGTGAGACTTTTCTTTCCATCCTTTGCCCTGCTGCCTCTGAGACTTTCCCACTGATTTATTACCAGAGGAGCAGCCCCTGGCTCTCTGCAGACCATGCTGCTTTCACAGCAATCAGTTCTGCAGTGTGCTGTGTCTGAAACCCAACTTCCTTGGATCAGATGCATCTTCTGTACTGCATGAATTTTAACTTGAAAGGGAGTTTATCCTAAGAAGAGAACACTTGAAATATGCCCTGGGTTAGTTAAATTCATGATCTGGATCTGCTCCACAAGGTGAGAGTCACTGCTCTGAACTGTATTACTGCACTAGGCAAGCGTCACAGCTGAAGTATTTGTTCCTGCATCTATTCTTAAATAAATCTCCATGTTGTGGCGGAGCAGAGAATGCCAGACAGTTGAAATCATTATTTTATCATTTGGCAAAAGCACAAAGTTGGAAGGGAATGAATCCAAAATGATCTTATTTTAAAATCCAAATTAATTTTGCAAGTAATTTGGGGTCTTAATATATTCAGTACTCATTCAGTACATAAGTATTGTGTGTGTGTGCATATATCATCTAGAAATTGGAAAAGAACCAGCAATAACATGTTCCTTATGACCTGCCCAAAATTTTAAGGCTCTTAAATGTTAGTGCAATGTCCATTCTGATAGCCATGGTAACATCTATTTATGCTGATCCTCAGCAGCAGATCTGGGGGTGTTCTATTGCAGAAGGCAGGGGTGAATTCAAGATGAACACAATGGACCCTTTTCTGTTCTCTCTGCCTGCCTTATTTGTCCTTAAATCACCTGACTGTTGTCTCTGAAGCCAGAATTTCAGGGTAACCAATGGCCATTGCAAAAAGCCTCTGGAGCTCACTCTGTGTGGGACCACACGTGTGTGTGCATGGGGAGAGATGGCAGAACACTCAGAATTCACCAGACTCAGCAATCCTCAGTATTAACCATGTCTAATTGGAAACATTTCATTCATCTTTGATCTTAATAGCTTTTTGAAGGTAGCAGCCCAAATGCCTACTGTCAGAGCATGGGCTTTAGGTCCAGGATTGAGTAGGATAAATCTGTGTCTCAGCAGCCTTTGATTTTTAATGTCTCTGACTTAATAGAAGCACCCTCATCCACCCACTTCCTTGTACTGCTCTAGCCCCAGTGTTCCTTTTGAATCCCAGTAACTTAAGAAGAATGAAAGCTGCAAAGAAGAGGGGATGGAGAATGTGTGTTTTTAATTAAAAGTGTCCATAAGCATTAAAATCTTCATTTGAAAAAAAATAAAAAGTCCTAGAGCTATAATTCTGAGATCACTGTAGTAAGGGAAAGGCAAAATCTCAAATATTAAAATATTCTCTTCCCATTTTCCTCACTCTAATAATAGTCAAGTGTACTGAAAGTCTACAGGGATGTCCATCTGCAAAACAGAATTATGCAGCCTCCCGGTGGAAACTTATTATTCAGAAAATCTGGATTCAACTGCTCATCTGTTTTCTTAGACACTATTACAAGTAACTCAGCTGGATCCATCACTGTGTTGGAACTGATGGGATGTGCCTGATTGCAGCACCTTCCATGTGGGATTGGAAGTTTAGGTTCAGCTTACCCACCCGTAGAGAGTTTCTTTTTTCTTGCTGCAAGACACATCAGGAATTATTTGAAAAGCAAACACAAAACAGCAACAACAGCCATAAAACCCCTCTGAAATCAGACACTTTGATCTAAGTGCCTAGACTGTTAAGAAGATAATCTCCTAGAACAAAGGGAACAAAAGAAATCTTTATGAAATTAAATGTTTGTTTTCCAGAAATGACAAAGGGAGGGAAGGTTGATCTCTCAGCTTCTAGCAAGGACATTTTTACTCCTGGGGAAATGCTGATTGTCCTAAGGGTCTCTGTAACTCTTTAAACTATGATATCTGTCCTGAGAAATTTTGGTTCAGTGGGTGACTCTTGGTAAACTTGTGTTCTCCACAGGGACCTCATGATTAAGGCAGGTTTCTAACATTTCATAATTTCAATGCCATTGCCATCAGCAGACTCTTGCTCCCTCAGGCCAAAAAAATCCACCAATTTCTAAGCACAGTAAAATTCAGCTCAGTTAGTTTGTCACACTGCCCTGTCAATAGTTGTTACCATTCTTGGTGGGCTGTGTAAGAATTAGCATTCCACAATTATTATGCTGGAATTTAAAAGGGAGAACCTTGTTTCATGAATTTTTGGGGGAGAAGACTATCATAATTTGAGGCTGGTGGTAAAGAAATGTCTTCTGAGAAATGGAAGAAATAAAATCTTTCTTCAGGGTAAGGAGACTGGTTATTTTGCAGAGTTTAATGTTATTTAACCGAGTTTAATACTATTTTACCCAAGCAGTGAAATGACAAATGAGGAATGCATTGCTCCCATCTCTGCCCTCTCATTTCAAACTCCTTTCTTAGTCCTTCTGAAAGAATTAAAGACTGGTGCTCTTAAGGAATGTTGGTTGTAGCACCTCCTAGTATTTGGTTTTTTCTACCTAAAATGGACATCTAAGAGCCTGGAGCACAGGAATAGGAATGCATTTCACAAAACACAGATAGATGCCTTAAACCAGGCTAAAAAGGGAAGTTGCTGATAGCAACAGGAAATATAATAGAACCCAGTTTAATATATCACCTTTCAAATTCTGGATATCCCAAAGAGCTTTACAAAGTAATAAGTTAGGAAAAGGTAGCAGTGGCATAGCAACTCCATAAATAAATACTGTGGCTATTATTCAGTTTAGCAATAACTCATGCTTTTTAGACATTAAGAGCTAGATTTAGCCTAGTTTTCCACCAGCCAACATCCAGGCCTGGGGTCTCTCAGGGAGAATTTTAAGCCTCAGAAGACAGATGCACTAAATAAAGAAATTGCATTTTCCAGAAAGAATATGATCCAAAGAGTTACTGGAGTTGGTGAAAAAATGAGTAGTCTCATATTTGAATCAGCTCATGGTTTTGAGAAACAAATGAGATCTCTGAGCATAATTGGAACTGAAAGATTACATGTGCCTATGAACAGATGGCACCTTGTGGAAGCAGTTACCTCACTGGTCCTTAATGGACCCCTTATTTCAAGAGGTAATGGAGACACTATGTTAGCTTTCATCTCCATGAATAATAATTCTAAATTTAGTCTTGACTGTGTGAAGGCTTGTGGAGTTAATAAATTGCCTGTCAAATCTCCTGTGAGAATGGGAGGCAGACAGGAGGGAGCCAGGACTGAACTGGGAAAGGCCGTGCTGGGCCCTGATGGAGCCCACGCCTCCCTGTCAGGGCCCTGAAACCTGGGGCTCGCTTTCTCTGCTGGAACACTGACAGATAAATGCTGCTGTGACACTTCTGGGCAGAAAAACACACCTCAGATGCTGTCTGCATTAGGTTCAAGCTGTTCATGGCTCAGCTGTTTGTGGTCATACACAAACCCTCTGGCCTGTCTGAGTGAATCCATCCATCCCAGATAATGCCATGAAGCTGAGAGGGCCTCACCAAAAGCTGCATCAGCCCTGCCGTTGTCCTTTGAGCTGTGCTTAGTGGTACACCCAGTTTGTGTCATCATTGTGACAATTTGCTTCCTGCAGTGTGAATTCTGTGTCCTGGAAGGCCTGACTGCAGGCTGTGCTCAGAGAACAAGAGCCATCTGCAGGTTGTCCAGCCTCCTCCTTCTCTGTGAGCTCAGGGGTTTGTGCACCCTTCCTGCTCCCCTCCAGACTGAGGGAATCACCCCTCGGTTTCTCCATAAACCTGGTGCCATATGGTCCTAGCACTGCAATGCCAAACACACAAAACTCCGGGAGATTTTCTCTGTGAAGAGAAGGAACAGAACAGAAGGAAGCTGCACAAAAGGTCCTGTTAGAACTGGGGTTTCTGCATCGCTTTAGGGACAAACATCTAAATAAACGATAGAGGAACTTCAGAGCTTTTGTGCACTGAGGAGCTGTGTGTGAAGACAAGGCCGGTCCCAGAGGTCTGTGGGTGCATCTGTGTGTCTGTGATGGATCCCCACAGGGAGCAGAGGCCAGGGTGGTCCCGTGGGCTCCCTGCAGGGATGGGGGAGGATTTGGCAGGCTGAGGGTACTGATGGGCTCCTGGGATGTCTCACCAGCAAAAGCAGCAGTGATGGTTGTTGTGGTGCTGAACTGGAGAGCTGGAATGGATGGCAGCTGTCCTGGAGCAATGGCAAGGGGAAGAGAAGAGCAGAGGCAATGAGAAGGTGAAGGTGGCTGCCACTGTTTTTTTGTTACTTCTAGGGATTAAAAATAAAACATACTTCAATTAGAGCCTCTGCATACCGGCCCTTCAGCTCAATCCTGCTGCAACACTGCAGTGTGCCTTTAAGGGACTCATTTAGAAAGTTTGGGGATTTAAGAATCGTTTAGAAATCCCAGGGTTTCCTGAGGCAGCAGAAGTCTCCCAGGGCACCATCATTCATATCCTCCCCCTAATTGGCTCCTCTGTCAGCTTAGCTTCCTCTGTTTTCCAAATCCCCTCCACAATCTCAAGATCACTGGCAAGGTAGGAGCATCACAGAAGGTGTGCTTGTCCCCCTAATTTATGAAAAACAAAATTGTCACTTCTCTGCAACATGATAAGGGAGCTAAAATGCAAGAGGTTAGAAAGGAATTGAGGGCATCCCCTGCCTTTTCCAGTCTGCTGCACTGAAGAGCTGGAATCCATTACCCAGCACACCTACAATATCTCACATTCCCACACAGATTAATTTTAGGTTGGTCGGCTCATTGCCTTTACACCTTGTGTGCAAGTGTAAAACTTGATCTACAGTGTTTGAATTTAAACAGTCTGTACTGCCAGTTTTTGCAAGAGTGCTGATAGGCATGGAGGATTGTCAACAAGCAGGCACATTGCTTTTATTTCCAATCCAAATACAGCATCCTTCCTGATTCCCTCCTCTTAACCTTTCAGTATGGTGGTTTCTTTTTTTTTTTTCTTTCATTATGGCATGCTGCCAATATTGTGTGGAGATTTGATTTCTATTTCAGACTCCAAAAGGGAATTCCTGAGATGCTGGAGAGGAGGATGAATTAAAAACCCACAGGTGTAAGATGGGGTATATTGAGTCGACTGGAGGCTGATTCTATTTGATGAAAAATCTGGAGGTTTTATTTAGTTCCAGAATAAATACCAAAGACCTCTTGAATGTGAAAGCCAAACTGAATGGAGCCACAGTGGGTAGGTTTTAACATGGTCTAGTGCCCCATCTGGATAAAGAATGTGTCAACCCAGGCAGCTCTAAATCAGCAACTACAACTCCTGTAATTGCAGACCTGAACCTGAGCCACACTGCTCCTTGAATATAAACTGCTCTGGATCCAGGCTCTTCCCTTGGGGCAGGGGTTCACTGCAAGCCAAGGGCAGCCCAGGGAGGCAGGGCCAGCTGTCCCAAGGCTGCAGAGGGGCACTGGAGTGTGCCAGGTTTAAAATCAAAGTGTGGCTGTGTCCTGGAAGCTGGACATCTCTACAGGTACTTCATTTTTCACTAGATTACACATGAGGACTGCATCATCTGGAGGCATTCATCCAGTTTGTTTCTTTCATCCTGTCTGAGTGAAAATCAGCTTAAGGCCCCAAAGAAGTATTCCAGCCAGGGAAAAGAGGTCCTTTTCCCTCTGCACTGCACTTGCTCTCATTGGCTTCAGGGCATTTAAAAGCAAAGCAGAGAATCCAAGCCTCAGTCTCCTCATGGTTGGGCAGGACATCAATGAAAAAAAAAAAAAAAAAAACAACTCTAATTTCTTCCTCTTTGCTGGCTGCAAGGCAGATTGTGACTTTTGTTCTGGGGTATTCCATGACAGACTCATCAGTGAGCTGCCTGAAGTGCATGTCTCAGCTGCCCTTGTGGGACCTGGAAGTCACCAAGTGGGAAGGTGTCCTGGCTCTAGGTGGTGCAAGATAAGGGGCATGCTGGTCTGTAGACACTGCTGTCACAGCAGTTTACTGCAGCAATAGCTAAATTAGTTTTCAACTAACTGGTCTGGGATTTAGTAGGAAGAGCAATTAAGGAGGAAGGAGTTTAGCAGTGTGAATGATCCCTCTCTACTGCTGCGACCTGACATTACCCCTACCCAAGTTATTAAAAACACAGCAACCCCTAGGAGTCCCCCAGGCTTTCACAGACACCTGCAGTACATCTGTTCCCTACATTTAGGAATGTCTACTATGAAAAGAACTCTGGTTCCCAACAGAAGCAGCACGGACAAACTCACAGCTTTGTTAGCTGTGCACAGAGGAGGGCAGGGGACTTTATTTCCTGAGCAAGTTTTCCATCATCTTTCCTTCCCAACCCCTGCTGCTGTGCCTCCTAATGCCTGTGATCATTAGCCATGAAAATGGCACCTATTTTTCTCCTTCTCCACAGTGCCCAAAGTACATTTGGACTCCAGCCAAGGGGAGCAGCAATTCCGTGGACACGCAGCACTGCCTTAAGAGTATATTCACAAGTGCATGTTAATGCAATTACAAGCCCAAATGAAGCTTTTTTCCCCTTCACAAAGATTTCCAGCCCTGCCATCCTAAATCAGCAGCCCAGTAATTTTTGATAAAACAAAGAGCTTCTTTAATAGGAAGATGCATTTTTATTTCTTTTATTATTCTGTCCCTTCAATTGGATGTGTGATGCTAAATGTCTTCAAACAGCCATTTAGCCACCCACAGAGAGAAAGTAGGTTTACAAATCTCCTTGTTGCATAGTTTTGCCTTGTGTGCTCCCCAGAGTATTGCCATTTTGTTTGTTTACCTGCTTGGAGAAATGGATGGATCCAATTTGCAACCCCAACAAAACTGAATAGAAGTTCATTCTCCCCCTGCCCCACTGGTTTTACAGTCTGGTTTGGTAGAGATAAAAAATAAAAAATCAAAAAATCAATGAGAGTTAGAAGATACAGTGCACAGAGGGAAAATGCCAGAGGAGTTCTTTTATTGCAAGAGTGAACCTGGAAAGGAGGATACATTTCTTGTGAGTAAAGGAAAATAAATGAGGATGACAGGAGCAATGAAATGTCTACGTAACATGACCCTAAGGAAATGCTGAATAAGCTGAGATTTCAGATCTGAAGATATATAGAGGAACATTACAACAGCAGTTGTCCTTTCAGAGGCAGGGAGCAGTCCTCTCCCAATAGTCACACCAGGAACAGCTGGAATTGATGGGCTAACACTGGAGCAAGGCAGATTTAAGACAGAGATTAGGAGAACAGGGACTGCAGAGGTGAACATAGCAATGACAGAAGCCTGGAGGCCACCCTGGGGAAGGCAGAGAGACCCCACCATGGCCACCCTGGATACAAATTCACACATTTGCCAGGCATGGGAGCAATCTCATTTTGGGCTGGGGGAAACTCCTAACATTTCCTCCTGCTTTGATAGGAATGTCTCACTGAAATGATTCATTTTTTGTCTCCTTGGGGAAAGAAGCCCCTGTGAGGCTGCCTGTGCTCTGCAGATGCAGCTGCACCCTCCTTCACACACCTCTTCCAATGCCACCCTTTCTGCTTGTGCCCTGACACTTTCTGCCTCTGCCATTTATCATCCAGAGTTAAAAATTCAGGGGTTGGTTTTGATTATCTTATTACCATGGTGACCAGGATGACTCTCATGCTCATCTGCGCATGGCAGGATGCTCAAACCTTTCCTTCAGTGCAAGCCAGGAGAATTCTTCTCTGTTTTCCTCCTCCAAACTCAGAGCCACCTCTGTGCAGGAGCTGCTGATGCTGCAAAATGCAGTTTTCTATTAAAACACCAGGTTTTTAGGGAGAACCCCAGTCAGGATCTGAATGGATAGGTTGTCCTCTATGGAAACATGTAACCCTAAACAGGGCTAAAGCAAAGAGTTTTGTTAAAGTACAGCAAAGACCAAAAAAATATAACTTAAAAAAAAAAAGGATGACAGAAATATTAATGAAAAATAATCCGGAATGGACTAAGATCTGGGAGATGGGTAGGACTTGAGAAACAGCCTCCAAGCAGAGCTCGGAGCAAAGGCTTTAAGATCTGGCTTTCCTCATTTCATTATTGTTAATAGAATCTCCCATGTCCAAATGTAAGACTAATTTAAGTCTTACTTAAATATGCCTTCAGTAATTTTTATGCATTTGAATCTTATTTAATCTTCCTTAAGTCTTTTTGTCACTTCCTTTGAAAGGAAGATGAGTGTAATTAAGGGAACTGTCAACTTTATTCGAGTCTTAAGAATGTTTGTGGTAGCTTTGAAAGATTTGGTCATTATTGCAGACTAAAATCTAGTAGATTAAATGTTGGTGTTTCTTAAGGACATGTCAGTCCACCACTTCAAATGCTTTCATTGTGCTCAAGTACATTTGGACTGATCTCAAGGCTTTGTTATGATAAGGAATACTAACATTTTAATTATAGCTGCATTCAGGAAAGATCTTTTATTTAATACTTCCTATTTTTTTTTTTTTTACTCCTCCAGACTAAGCCATGAAAAATAGACAATTCCTCCAAATGGTTTCACCTAGGATAACACTGGCACCCTCTCCAAAAAATGAGGATGGCTGTTCATGTGTGGACAGGGATGCACAGAGAAGCATCCTCCTTTTCTAGGGTGACACCTCTGAGATTTATGCTGCTTATGCTCCAGGTAAATTCATCCAACCAGCTGCATATGGGAGTGGCTCTGGAGGTGAGAGCAGCCCTCAGGATTGCAATAATCCATCCCCAAACAGGGGCACAGAGCCTCACAAGGAGGCACAGCATAGCCCTGCATCTGCTACGACAGTTTGGATGCTGTGGGAGGTGCTGAGGTCTGGGTCCTCAACTCCCCTCACCCCTCACATCAGAAAACTGTCAGATTTATGTTGTGGGGTTGAAATTGTGGCTTCTCCTGTGCTCTCTGGAAGGCTGCTGGCTCTGCTGCAGTGTCATTGTGCCATTCTGCCAAAAGGGCAGAAGTGTATTTTCATGGACAAGTAGGTGCCAGTCTAAACAAGATGTTTCAACAGATGCAGGTGGTAAAAGAAAACTTCCTTTTTTCCAACAGCAGCTTGTTTCACCCAGTTTTACAGGAGAATTGGGAAGAAAGTAATGGAGATCAGTGCAAAAGGCACAGCTGAGAGCTGCTGTTACTGACCCTCTGATGGGGAATTTGCTCCCACAAGCTGCCTTCACAGCCTGGGAAGTTCCCGTGGCTGCATTCCCAGGTTCCTGTTGTCCTGCTCGTGGAGGAAACGGGGAATAAATCCCCAGCTCCTCAGGGATGCCCTTTCCTTTCTGGTGGGCTCATTTCTGCCTCTATCACCTGCTAACATTTGTCATTTTCAGCTTTAGCCAAGCAAATTTCAATCCTCTCTTGTTTACTTTTGATTGCTTTGTCTTTAATGTAGCATACAAGGATTTTATGTGCTTCTGTTTCATCAATGTAATTCTTTTGTTGCTATGGCAATCAGCTTCAATTTTCTTTCGTTCTGGCAATTGTGTTTTTATAGTCTCCTGCTCTCAAAGAGATAAGCTGCCTTGTATATCACACAGACACTAAGTATTTTCTCTATATAGACACAGCCAACCTTTGCTTTAAGACTCTGTTGTTGTTATTTGAGAGAGTAGTTTACTCCTGCTGATGATGACATTTTTATTCTTTTCTGTGGGGTCTGTTTCAAATTGGAGGTTTGCTCAAATTTAATCATCTGTTCTACTACTGAGGACATGGATGGGTGTAAGAGTTGCACTCCTGCAGGCACTTGGAGTCTGTGGAAAGAACACATTCAAGCCCTGGACCTGACAACAGAGATGAGCACAGTGGTTTCAGCAGATCAAGAATCACCATAAATTAGACCTGATTCATTTAACATGTTGAGAATAACAACAGGAAAATAAAAAGTCTTGTGGAAAATTTACCAGTATGTCTGAAAGCTGAATTTTCAAAAATATTATGGAAAAATATTTATGGGCACTCCATCACTTTTGGTCACATAAAGAAACACTGGGGTTTCAGGCTATGCCTTGCCATGGATAACAGGGAGTGCTGACAGGGGTGCTGCTGGACAAACCCTGCCATGGGAGGAAGCCAGCAGCAAGGCCAGACAAGTCCACTACCACTGGATGGTCCCATTAGATAATCCTTAGATAACCCGCTGTCATCAGCTCTGGGTGTCTGAGAAAGCATCCACCTTGAAATAAAAAATACCTGAATTTATTGGGTTTAAATAGGTAAAGCAAAAGCTGTGCACACATGCAAAGCAAAACAAGGAATCCATTGACCACTTCCCTTGGGCAGGCAGGTGTTCAGCATTCCCAGGCAAGCTGGGCTCCATCCCATGGAGCCATCACTCTCAATGTCCTCCCTTTTCTACTTTTTTCCCCCAGCTTTATACTCTGAGCATGGCAGCACATGGCCTGGGGTATCCCTGGGCTCAGTTGGGGTCAGCTCTCCTGGTTGTGTCCCCTCCCAGCTCCCCGTGCACCCCCAGCCTCCTGAACTGGGGTGAGGAGCAGAAAAGGTCTGGGCTCTGTGTTAGCCCTGCCTGACCATCATGGAAACATCCCTGAATTATCACAAATCCAAAACACACCAGCTACTATGAACAAAATCCACCCCTTCCCAACCAAAACCAGCATGTGTCATATAAAAATATGTGTACCAAGACCCACGTCCTGTCCCAGGATGAAAGAGGGGGAATCCAAGCACAAAGAAATTAAAAGCTACACTAAGGTCACTTAGGGAAAATGTTGCAGGGATAGAAATTAAATTGAGATCTCCCATGTCCCAACCATCCCAAGTCAAATATAAAAATGGCTAATCAGCACATTTTTTTTGCAACCTGCTGATGCATTTGAAAATCAGTGCCTATTTTTTTCCTCCCCTCAGAAAGCTTGTGCTGTTCATTGTTAAGCTCTGGAAATGCTCCATGCTAAAGTTATCAAGTCTGTCATCTCTTCAGCACAGTAAAACCAGCCTCCTCACTATCCTCTCTCCCAGGCAGAGGGTGGAGAAAGAGACAGAATTAACAAGGACTCATTCTGCCAACATGCCGAGATATGTGCATTTGTTTGGCCATATGGCTTTGTGATCATCCCTAATGAACATTGGGCAGCACTAAAGTGGGATGGTGTACAAAGGACCAGAAGCTGAGGAATCACCCCCTTCCCCCTGCAGCTCCCCTGGGGCACAGGGAGGTCCTTCCCTGCTGCCAGCCCTGACTCCCACAGTCCCAAACCACTGCAGATTTCATGGCATGACAAAGTGCACACCAAAATCAGCTCTGGCTGCATTGGTCCCACTGCCAGCAATTCAGAGTGACAGGGGTTTATTATTTGATAAGCCACAGTCATAATAAGCCAGAAGATGGCTGTTTATTGGAATGAAATCCATTATAAATGACACGGAAGCATTTTTTTTTCCCCCAACAAAAAAACTTGCTGCCCAGATGCAGGGAATAAATCCTGCTGTCCCTGGGGAGGAGATTTGCCTCAAACAATCAGGCTCCCCAGGATCACCAGTCAGAAGCAGTTAATGTTCAGGCGGCACTGCTGTGTGTGCCTGCTCCAGAAGAATATTCCACATTGCTTTGGAAAAGAAGGGGCTGCACCAGATGGCAAATAATTAGAAATGGAGCACTGAGAAGCTGATTGAAGATGTAAGTGAATAGTATTTCATAGGTTTGGCAGATTTTTTTTATTTTAACTACATTTTTGGGCTTTGCAAAGTAGCTGCATTCTTCAACACCCAGGGACAGTGGAGATGTTGGCCACTCTCTCAGACAGCACCTGAAATAGCTGACATTGTTTAACAGCAAAGAGAACTGGACACTTTCAGACTCTGAGTTTCACCCCACTCTAAGACAGGAACCTGAATCCAACACTTGTAGATTCCAAATGGATTTATGCAGCTACTAATGTGTTCCAACCCAGGAACATACTTTCCATGCTGAGAATACAAAAATGTTCAGGGTCCCATAGCTAATGGTCCCACATGTTAGAATTATTTAGGGTAATCTGTTTGACTGTTCTTGCTGTAGAGTTCTGGGTAAGGTACCTGTAATATTTAGAGAAAGAACTTCTTCATGCATACACTGGGGAACAATTTAGATTTCAAGGGATTTGCATATTTCTGCATACCAGACAGCTCAGGAATGTATCCCAGGTGGAAATGGAGAATCAGAGCTCCCTGGCCATGAACACATGCAGTGTGAGGATATCTGGAGTTTTGGGAAAGGCTGATTTTCTCTTTTCAGGAAACTCACAGCCATCACTATCCACTGCTAATTTTATTCACATGGAGTGAGTAAATGAGTAAATGAGTGACCATCATTTCAGTGATGTCCTCTCATTTTAGTGATTCAATCACAAGTGGCTGAGCTTCCATCTGTTCAAGTGAAATAATGACAGAACTCTAAGATACAAACTTACTTCCTACTCCTCCCCCAAAAAATTATTCGTAAAAGTGGCTCAGTGCTTCAGGAAAGGGAACATTTCATTAGTATTTATTTTCTACCTAATATAAGTTCATGAAAAAAAAGGGAAGATTCAATAACTGGTACATCATGACTGTCGTGGGATGAAATATTATCCTATTGTCCTGAAAATGCAGGTACAGCTTATTTCTCACTGGATAATGATTGTGCCTTAGTTCAACCTAGCACCAGCTTCTGAACTTGGTAGGAACTTTAATTACTAGTTGCAAGTCTTGTTTGAAAGTTTGCCTTGTTCTCTTCTTCATTGCTCCTGTCACAAATAGCAATTGTCAGGTTTGGAACTAATTGTTCCAAACAATTAGTTTCTCCTGACAGAGAAACAAAGTTAGCAATTAAGAAAAAAAGTCTTTGTGAAATTTTGAGTGGAGAAACAAAGTTATAGATGAAGGAAAAAAATCTTCATGAAATGTCTGGTGGAAAAATAATTTTCAAAACCTCTTGATATCTCCCATCCCAAGACTTTTCATCTACACTTCTCCATTGTGTTGAAAAAGTGAAGGACAAATTTGAAGTTTCACTCACTACTGTGCAATTATATTACTCAGACTTTCGTTCCAAGAATACACACTGTTATTTCTCTTTTATGATTTACTGCCAGGCTTTTTGCTTGGTTTTGGTTTTGGTTTTGTTTTTTCTTAGGGTGGTTTAGAAGACTTTTGTAGAGATAATTGCTCAATGTCAAGTTAAGCTTTCATGCAATCACATTTGTAATATTTTAAGCTTGGTTTGTCTTCCCAGTATTGTACTACATTGATCTGCTCAAGCCAAGCACAGAACTTTAGTATTTTTATCTCTCGGTGCTCTGTAGAAAAACCTCACAATTTAAAACCATTTCCTCTGGCCTCAGGGAAGCAATGGATTTATAATAGTCTGAGTACAAATGCACACCATCATTTAATAAGTGTATGCGCACAACTCAGGCAGGCGGGGATGCTGAAGGTACAACCTGACACGTAGCTACCTGCAATAGCAGAAGACAAGAGCAGTGACCACAGACAGCTCATGCAGCAAACACCAACCTCTCCTCTGCCCACAAATTGTTGTCAGAGGATCCTGATCTGTTCTGCAGCTCCTTGCTACGTCAAACTGCTCCCATCCTCATTTTTAAAGCAGAACAACTGTTACCCACAGAACTCCACAGGGACCATAAGCACAACCCAAGAGCCCCTGGGCTGTGAAGTGGCACAGACCCAGGAATTTGGGGTCCGTGCCATACCCAAAATCTATGGCAGAACCAGCACCTGAATGAGCTCCAGCCTAGAAGAGCTGTCATGCAAGTGCTCCAGCCCCAAGGCATAAACATCTCAATAATCACCAAGGGAGCCACTGGAAAGCACAAGCAGATCCATACCATTCAAGCACAACAAACTCCTTGTCCTGCAAGAATTTCAGGGGTAAAGTGCAGAAGTAATGTCCCAGTAAGGATGGATGGTCAAAAAGTCCCATGGAAAATTTTAAAAACTTGAATTTTTAGTTACAAAAGTACAGTTTTCTTTGCAATGTTTTCTAGCTCTGTTTGCTTTCCTCGACTCATTTTTTAACTCTGTCCAAGTAGAATAGGCACATTTCCAAACAAAGTGTTCCTTTATTCAAATTTCCTTGGAGCAAAGGAATCGTGAGACTCTTTCTTGACAAGAAATGCGTCTCCTTCACTGGTATCAGTTCCTCTTCATACCATGGTTTGAGATCCAACTGAAATATGTTAGCAGTAATAGCACTAAACTTCAAGGCTTAGCTCTCAGTTGGCAGTGAAGCATTTTGTTCCTTGGTTAATTCATTCGTAACATCAGTATGTCTGAAACAAGAACAGAGAGAAGCATAATTACTTATGGCAATATTTGCTTGAAGTGAGAGTCATTTGTCCTATACAGATTTTTTTTTCTTCCTTTGCAGTAGAATTTACATTGCGGTAGAAGCAAGAAAGAAAGAAGAAAGTGAAAGAGAGAAGAAAGGCTTTTTTTGTATATATGCTGATTGAAGTATTTTCCAGAGAAAAATAGTCAAAAATGCTTTTAAGTAGTTCTTGAAAGAGCAGCAGCTGTATCAGATATCCAATCTCTTAGAAATGACCTGGGTTTTTGCTGTAGTTGTTTTTCTTTCCTGCTTTCTACTGAATTGGAGTTTTCCTGTCATTGCTTTATCCATTCAGTCTTCATCACTGCCAAGGTTTATATTAAAAATTAGGAAAGGAAGTGCTGCTCTGCTCCCACAGGATTTGATGGAAATTTTGTTTTTCAACCAAGCACACTCAGCAAAAGGCTTTACTCTGCTTTCTAGTTTCACCATTAAAAGCTTTGTGATTCTTCCACTGTAAACTTATTTTTGCCCAGATGTAGCACTTCCTCCCCTGATGATGCACTGACAGTACAGCACCCGCTCAGAGCAGGGAAACAATAACAATGATGTCTCCCTATGTGGGTGAGGATAACAGGGGAGATAATTTGTAAATCCATTTCCATTTGTAAAGAGATGGAATGGATGAGGATTAGCCACAGGGGAAGTCCAGTGCTTACAAAGAAACATCCATCCTGGCTTGGAAATAAGAAAAATAAATGCTGGCATCTCAGCCCTATCAATCAAAAATATATATTTCCGTTTATGTAAAAGTCTGAACACAGAAGGTAAGGAATATGTTGCTGATATGAACCTTCCAAACGCACCCCCTGTGCTGAAATCCATCCCTGGATCTCTGCCTGAGTGGCTGGACCCTGTGGGGGCAGCTGAATTTGGGCTGTACATCATGGGAGAGCTTTACTCTGCTGAAAGTGGGACTCCTACAGCCTCTGCCTGGTCTCTGGGTTTGGAAGGAGCTTTAAGACTTGGGCACACTACAAAATATCTCCCAGCACCCAATCCTTTCATCCTGCTTTGCATTTGTTGAGAGCCAGAAAGAAAAAATGGAGATTTTGGCATGGCAGCCAAAGGAAAGGGCATTCCAGGCAGCCAGAAGGGGTGATGTGCTGGTGCTGTGCTTCCTCATTTCTTAGCACTTATTTGCAGCTCCCTGGTATCCAATAATTATTGTCCTGGAATGCTTCCAAAGGCACTTTTCTGTGTGTGAAACTCAGCTAGACACATTCTGCATGGCATGGTCCCCTGGCTGGATGAATATCACCAGTCGCATCAGGTCTCTGGCAGAAACTCTGAATTCTTGTTTCTACAAATCCTCTGAAACTTTGGCTTCAGTTTTGCCACTGAACTTTTCTGTAGGGCAGCTCATTTGTAAGAACATGGAAGAAAATATATTCAGAAAGAAAGAAAAATATTTTCACCTATGCCCTGATTTCCAAAAGCTCTTAAGCATTGGCTTAGCACTTCCAGGATGATTCAAATGTGTCTTCAGTGTTGTCCTGTATAAGAACATCTTGTGTCAAAACCTGGTACTTGAAACCTTTATGGTAATATTTCTTCTGCTTTTATTGTTCAAAATTGTGAGTCAAAAAAGGGGGAAGGGAGAGGGACCGCTGAGACATGGAATTTTATTGTGAAAATATAAATAAATTATATAATCCTGTACAATTAAAAATGTTATAGCTAAATAATAAATAAATACTAAATAATACATTTATTTTTTTTTAAAGGTTAACAGCTGATTTCTGTAGGGAAGCCATGAATTAAACATCATGCAAAACAATTAAACTCTGGGAAATAGGATTTCTGATGGAGTGGTCAACAATTAAAAATGAATGTGTTACTCTGCTCCAGGGAAAAGCAATAAGATGCCATGCTTTCATGCTATGGGGAACAAACATACTGTGTGACTCCAGATGGAAAGTTCTGCAAAACACAAAGCAAATACACCATGAGTGGCAGAGACTTAATCTGAGACTCTGCTACACAAAAGGCACAGGCAGCAGTCATCATTTGTGTAGCAGGAACACCACTGGGAGAAACTCACTCCTCCCAGCAGCAACCTTCTAAATTCCCCACCTGCACTTGCAAATACAGCTCTAAACAGCGTGGGCACCTCCACGAGCAAATCCTGACTCAGGTCCCCCGACTGTGATGGGTTTGTCTGGAAATTGCTTGCTGGGAGCCCAACCAAAACACAGCCTCCCTTCATGGGCAAAGTCAACCGCTGGAAGACTGCAGCAAGGAGCAGGTTGTTCAGCTAAACACTCCAAAGAGTTGATGTGTTTTCTTACAGCTCTCCCTGAGCAATGCATCTTAAGCACAGCACTATGTACTGCTCTGGCATGGTCTTACAGCTTCTGAAGCTCATTCCCATGCAGCAATTTCCTTTCATTTTTACTCTGTCCTACACCTCCCCAGAAACACCTGCTGAACACCGCAGACATCAAAACAAATAGAATAAAGCTGTTTAAGGCAAAACCAAATACCTTCTGATCTGGTCATTAAAATTTTCACAGCTTCATTTTTGCTGGATCCACCCTGGAGAGGTGTTCTGTTCATGAGTTCAGTGCCAACACCTCACCTGACTGCATTGTCCTCTGCCTCCACCTGAGCTGCAGGCAGAGCCAGCAGCCAGTATTGGTTGCCCCCTCACGCCCATTGCTTGGGGAATTGTCTGAATTTTTTACCATGGCCAATGTGCATTTGAACAGATGGTAAATATCTCCATTCCTGCCAACAAGAGTCAAGAAATGCCACTGAAATCCATTTAGAATGGAAAAAAAAAGGTGAAAAAAAGCAGTTGAGAGGATACTCAGGTCTGTTGCAGGTAAAATCTGTCAGCTAATGGGTAGTTTCAAAGTGCTTGTACTGAATGGTTCATTAGAAAACTTATCTCTGCTTCAGCTGCTGATAGGAAGTACCCCAAAAGGGCATTTTTTGTCACTGATAAACAGGTTGTAATTATATCCTGAAAGGAATTTGATGTATTGTAGAAGTTGAAAGAAGTTGCAAGTTGAAAATTTGAAAAGAAATGCTGCATTCTCTATCTGTTTTATATCAGCAATGCGCACTATTATGGAAATTATTTTAGACTTGGCAGAGTTTTCCAGAGAGAGGCGATCATAATATAAAACCTCACAATGATTTGGTTCACACAGCCATTTCTTTCAGCTCAGGCAACCTCATTTCTTTTCCCTCTCTACTCTGTAGGGCTTCATGGTTATCAAATACAAACCAGTGACTGAAAAATGGGTCATAGCTTTGCAACACATCCATTGGAGATGCCAAGAAACTTGGTTCCAAGATCTTTCACACAGCCATTGCTTGTGGCTTGATTACAGTCACAGATCTGTGCAGAGCTGGCACCCCCAAGACATTAAACTTTCATATGAGACAGTGTGAATAGTATATCAAACACACTTATTCTCCATAGGATAATCTGAAACACTTTAGCTCTCATCTCCCCTCAGCCCTCCCCACTGCACTGTTTCCACCTTGCTGGTTGTAAAATGGCTGTGTTAAATTATTCTGTCATGTTATTTCCCAGGACAGCAATACAGGGTTGGCATAAGCAGCCTCACATCAGTGACCAGCTCTTGCCTGTGGTGTTGTGACAACACAACCCAAAACAACATCACTTCTTCAGCTGCTTCCTGGCTTTGTGTCCCAGGGATGTGATGGCACCTGGAGCCATCTACCAGCCCTAGTTAGAAAGAGCTGATCCCCTCTCTGTTCTCTTTTCAATAATCATGCAAGGATTCCAAAGAAGATTTTAAAGATTGACCCTAAAAAGTGATATTTTTTTGCTTTGGGGTAAACATTGGGGTACTACTTTCCCTAAGATTGCCAATGTGAAAGATTAATAAAACACTGAAAATCCTCCAAGAGCTGGGCTTAAGCTCATTGCAGTTTGGAAGATAAAACAACACTGAAATTAAATTATTCAACTAATTTACCCTCTTTTATTCGTTTCAGGTTTTTTGTTGTTTTGGGGTTTTTTTGGGGGGTTTTTTTTTTGGTTTTTTTTTTTTTTTTGGTCAGACAAAGGAGCCTTGCCCACACAGTTTAATCCTTTCCATCCTATCCTATACCAATATCTGATATTGATATACAGATATAGTTATATAGTTTCTGTGGACAGATTTATGCAATGTGGGGCTGAAGAACCTATTTGCAAAAGACTGATGAGACAAAAATCAAAGTCTGTGAACAGACCTGCTCTCAGAAAGTAATGAATTGTGTCCCTCTAATGCTGTTAAGTTTTGGACCATGAGTTTAAGCTACAGAGTATGAGTTTGGTAAAGCCAGGCTGAAATCAAGGAGTTCTGCAGCACTTCTATCTTCATTAAAGAGATGATGGATTTCACTATATCATGCAACAGTGAAAACAGCACTAGAGATCCCATATTTTGTGTCAGTGAATAATTTGCCTCAAGGTACATACAATGTGCAAAGAGCTCTTGTATGTTCTTATCCTTGGATAAACACCAAACAACATTTTATCGACTCAAATCTTCTAAGAGGGTTCAGACAGGTTCTAAATCCTTATTCCAACCTTCAATATCCCACTTACCAGCACAAGCAATATTTCTCAACTCATTATATTAAACAACAGACACTCATCACTCAATTGGAAGAATGCTTGAGTGGATTTTGAGCCTGGACTGGTAGATTTTGATTCCAATTTCTAGGACCAGATTTATGGTCTTGACAGGGAGTGGGTGTAACATTTTTGTCTAGTCATTCATATCCTGTTTTCTCTTGAGTTGAATCTAGCAGCTTATGTACTCATCCTGTGACTAACTGTGAGAGCTTGGCCAAAATTTCCCTCCATTGTCCAATTCTTAATTCAGACCTCTTTACTCTACAGCATAGGTACACACCTGTTACTACATCAACCAAAATTAGGGTCTGGGACAGGCTCTGGAGTCATTTGTATTTTCAATTCAAGACCCAGCAGGATAGGAAAAAGCATCTTCCCATGAGTCAGAACCTGGGCCCAGACTACTCTGTAGTCAAGTGAAGCTGCCTGGAAGTGGCTTTGAACAGCCCACTCCCAAAGCTGTCTCTCTAACAAGCTGAACCAGACCAATCCACCTCCAGAACCATGTCCTTTCCAGTTTTCTTTCAAAACAGGAAGTAATTCTGTAATTTAAATGAGATCAGAAAACTGCTGTCATGGTATCATGGAAATTTCTGATGGGGTTGTCAACTCTGAAATGTACAGACTGCACTACAAGCTTCTGCTGCACCAAGGGCTGTGATGCCTTTTAGAGGGGGCAAGAGGGACAGCTGGGTGTGGAATACAAGGACATCAGTAAACCTTGCAAAAATCAAAAATATGGGTGACACAGTCACATAACACTTGGTGGGAAGTGGAGTGCATGTGGTGTTCATGTTTATTTCCCCCAGCATAGATTTGGAGTCGTATCAAACCAGTTCAGCAAACAAGAGTCCTCTCAGCACCTGTGCGTGGTGCCCTTCAGCAGACAAGCTGTGCTTTCCCCTCTGGCTCTTCTGGACACTTTCCAGAGCCATTTCCAAGCGCAGCTAGAGAGCCCTCCCTTACACAGCAGGAATGGGATGGAACAAAAGGATCCCTCAAACTCTACTTTTGCAGCCAAAGTCTCAGAGGAGCACAACGTGATTATAATGTTTAAACCTTCCAGAGAATGACAAAAATCCACAGCCTTTTCAGCCTTTCATCCCAGCCCAAGCACTGGTGCTCCAAGTCACAGAAATTCTAATGTGACAGCTACCAGTGAGGCCAAAGACTTTCTCTTGGCCAATTTTGTTCTCAGCTGAGATGACCCAAAAACATTTCAGGTGTTAATTGTGTAGTGCTCAAATTGAACAGCTCAAAACAAACACAGCTTTTATGTGAAAGAAATTTATTCATTTAATAGAGTGTTATAGCATACTTGCTGAAATGCCCTTCAATTAATTCAATTCATTGAATTACCATAGTTTTGACAATTGGAATCTCATATACAGTGCCCAAGACTGTGCTTTCAAAGATACAATGTCCATATGCTGATTTTAGCTCTAAACTTCATAATTACACAGCTCCACACCATTTTCAAAGCACTTGCTAAGCATGGTTGAGTTTATCATATTCAGTTATCTCCCCTATTACTGGGATGCCCTTTCAATCAAAAGACAGGAATCTCTTATTTGCATCTCTTTTCTCTCAATAGTTTAAAAAAGACCGTAGATGACTACTTCCTGAACTCAGCTAACTAAATATATTCATGTTCTATTTTCTCCTGCCTGAAAAATAAACAAATGTCTATTTATTTTACTTAGATAAATAAGTTCATATATAGGCTAACACAAATATTTCACTGGATATGAGTGTTGTATGAGCCTATTTACCATTCTTTTGGTCTCTTCTGTATATGAGAGAGGGTAGGAGCTTTGAGAATAAATTCAAGATTAATAGAAAAGATTTTAAATGGAGATTGAGTGAGAAAGAGTTATTTTCTCCCATGTCCAACTGCTCTGTGAGAGTGTTGAGCCCCTGTACAGAGAACATTTAGATATTCCTGACAGAGACTGCACCTGCACGTAAATGCAACCACTTCTCTGCATGACTGTGTATAATGGATTTTTAGCAGCACTGTAAAAATTTCCTTACAGCTACTAGCCTGTGACCCAGGCTCATTTACAGCTCTATCCTGCCTGCTTTTCTCTTGATTTAAGCTTGCAGCAGCTTTCTCTAACAGGCCTGGTTTATGCCAGGTTAAAGGAAAGCTGGCTCAGCAGCACCTTGCACGAATGCTGTCCCTGAAAACACACAGCTCCAGCCAGCCTGACTGCTGAGGACAAATCCCCTCCCAGAGGACCAAAAGAAACAGAAAAAACCTGCCCAATGGCTAAGGGAAACACCTCACTCACAGCTGTATTTCCCCTAATCATGATTTTGACCCTATTCCTGCTTAGGAATAGGAAAACCTATTCAGGGTTTCCCTACTTCTGACTGGGAGCCCATGGATTATGCTGCAAATCATTGGACAAACCAATCAGATCATTGGTGAGAACATTCCATGGAGGCTGATGTTTATCAAAAAAGTACAATGCAAAGAATAGTATCTTTACAGTCAGAAAAGCAGATTAAAAAAAATCAGTTTTACGATTAAATATATATGTTCTCAAATTGGTACCTCATTTGTTGTGATACAAGCTACCTGAATGATGCCATACAAAAAAATTGGTAGAGGTAACTAAAGGTGTTTTCCATGAAGATGCCTATATTCTCAGAGCTCTGATAGTTCAGTTTTTTGAAAATATTTTAAAATCTTTCAATAAAAGGGCTCTTTGGAAGGGCTTTGCAACACTATTTCTGACAGGGACATAAATAAGAAGAGCAAAGAGGTGACAGAGTCGGAAGCACTGGTCACAATGTCAGCTGTCCCTCCTCCTCCTTTTGTACTCCCTACAGATTTGAAAGGTCAGAAAGACATGGAACATTGCAGATGTCCTAAGAAAAATGGATAAGAAAGGTTAAAAAAAGTTTTGTTGCCAATATACTTGAGGATTTCTTTTCCTTTCACTTCGCAAAGCATTGAGCTGTCTGGGTTCTGTGGGATTCAGTACTTTGTGGCTAACATTTGCTGTGATTGGTTGTGCCACTGTATAAAACCAAAAGTTCACCTTTAAGATACATATTTTTAGCAGCTGACCTATAGGGTACAAAGTGCTGTCCAAAAATTCATTTTTCTGGCAATAAACTTTAAAGAAAAGTTTTTCTTTGTTAAAAAAAATTAGTAATCTCCTTTAAATTATGTTCAACACAACTCTTCTCACTTCCTTGGTGGAGGAAACTCTTCAGTCAGAGGAATTCCTGTTCCTTTTGTCTTATGCCCCTACATATTTCTGCATTACCATATTTATTCCCATTCGCTGTTCTTCACAGAAGAAATCTTCTGGCGTGTCAAACAAACACATTTCAAAGAGACTTGCTGGTTTTCATGGAAAAAGTTCTTTAGTCAAGGGACACTGACCATAAGGATTTCTATTTCTTTAAATCTTAAAATGGAATAAAACTACTGAACAATGGCAAACAGCAAATACAATGAAGCTCTGAACAGATTTGTGGCTGGACCTTAATCATAAGAAAAAAAATAATGCTGGCACAAACTGAGGAAGACAAAGAGCTCGTTTGGGCACAAGCTGTAAATGTGCTGCAAGCCCTGGGGAGCTGGAGTGACAGGAGATCCTGGGAGCAGTTTGTATGCAGAGATGATGACACCAACCTCCCCAGGTGGGTGGATGTTGGATTTACTCCAACCTCTGCATAGCTGAGAGCCCCAAACCCTCCTGGCAGACTCCACAGGCCGTGGTGCTTCCCTTCCCTCCCCAGGTAAGGGCTCAGGGTGTCCAGCAGCCCTGTCCAAGCATAGACACCACCCAAATCCAGAGGGCACCTTGAAAATGTCGCCTCAACCACAACCAAGGGAGGACAGACCCAAACTAACCCACCCCTAGAGGGTGTTAAACTGATCCTCCCAAGAAATCCTATAGCTTCCCTTTGAAGCTCAAAGACAGGGAATACTGATTGCTGCCTTGGTCCTCACAGCAGCTTCCCATCCCACCCCTGGTTGTGGAAGCTGTGCTAAAACTGCTCCGACGCTGTGCGCTGTTAAGAGATGCATTTTGGCCGCCCCTTTTCCAGCATTTATATCTCTGTTACCCAGCAGGTGCAGAATATTCAGGTCTGCATCAGCCCTCTGGTTTGCCTTTCCACTGAGCTATCAGCCCCAAGCTGCAGCTGCACTACCTGTCTGGACTGAAATTAATCCAAATCTGCTGTGCGTCAGTGTGGGGGCAGAATTGCCTTTGCTCAGCAGGCTGCAAATGCACTCCCCAGTCATCCAGAGCTCTGCCTACAGCCAGCTCTAATTTTACTCTATTTTGTTTATGCTGGAGTGGCTGGGCTGGTATTTTTTTCGTCCCTTCCACTTAATCTACCTTTGTCTTTCTAATAACATCCTCTAATAATATCTTCGATCCTGATTTATTTATAGCTACTGCCCTTTTATTCAGGTGTTACTGCTGAAAGTGTTCTAAAATTGAGTCCACTTACCTGGAAGGTGCCAGGGGTAAGTAATTATTTGTGGGTTAAGTCTTAGATGTGAAATACCATTGAGATGGATGGATTTTCTGTGTTTTTCCTGCTCCTAGTCACACTGCAGTCTGGATGGGAAGGGATTGCAGTGGAGGGGGAGCAGCGTGGGTGTGTGCCAGCATGTCTTTCTGAAAAACTTACAATCTCCAAGGAAAAGTGACTGATAGAGTGTCTTTATTTCCCTGACAGGTGGTACTTAGCATAGGGAAGTTGCATTGGACATGCTCAGTTCTTTCATGCTCCAATTAAAGAAAACAAATGGTCAACAAAAAGCACAGGGAGAAATCCATCCCAAAGATGATTTAATGTGCCCGTCTCAGTTTGCAAACACTGCTGCTTGTTTGTCTTTTTGGGTTTTTTTTTTTTAAATGACAGATCTCCTTGTGAGATGTTGTAGCAATGTGACAGAACAAAGAGGCATCTGTGACTTGGCACTAAGGTAGGAAGGGAGCTTCACCTTGATCTCACATCCTGGGAGAAGCTAATTTCTCTTTCTCCTGCCACTGTGGTCTGTTTATCTTAGATGTGCAAAAAATGTGAGCATGAGGCCAGTAATTTCTCATTTAGTCCCAACACAAACTCTAATGGAGCTAAAATGAAACATTTATTTAACCTCTATTTGAGACCCTCCAGAGAAGTGTTTTCAATAGTTCCTCCAAGCTCTCAGTCCATCTTTGTCCTTCCCACTGGAATATTTTTGCTTTTATTTTTCCTCTCCAATAGGCAGCTCCTATTTGTTGGCATTATTGGATGTTATTACCTATGAAGTCAGCACCTGGTCCCTATATAGGGAGGAAAATCAGCTGCAGAGCTGAATGAAAGAAGTAATTTTGCTTCATCTGTTGTATTTCAGCATGAAATATTTGGCATGAAATTAAGATTTTAAAAAACCCAAAATTTCTTTTTGAACACTAAATGCAGGCTACAAGAAAAATTAGCTTTCATATAGAAATAGTCTTAATTATTGCATAGGAGCTTCACGTCTGCCAATGTCAGTCAGAATGAATGAGAAAACATATTTCTACAGAATATCAATATTGCAAGTATCAAAACAAGCCCAGAATTCCCATGAAGGGAATCTCAGATTTTTGTTACCACAGGTATTTAAATCTCTCTTGAAAACCAGTAACCAAAATAGTCCTTGCAGTGGGTTTTATCAAAAACATTCTGCATGTGTAAAGCATAGAAGAAATTAAAACTCAAAAAAAAAAAAGAAAGAAATTAAAACAGCAGTTCTACAGATTCCTTGTTGACACTAAGGAGAAATTGCATGGGTGGAAAGCAGAGGAAGAAGAAATTTGGCAACACAGGGGAGGCCCCAGCACATGGAGAACATGGTGATAGGAAGGGTTTAACAGGAAAAAAAAAAAAAAAAGAAAAAACAAGAAAGAAAAGTAGACCTCAGGAATATGTTGGGCTTTAAAACCTTCGTGAGGAAGAACTGAACTCCAAGTTTATGGAAGAGTTTGGACTGTTAGCAAGGAGACCATCAAATCATTCTGGTGACTGTGATATTGCAAGGCAGCAGTCAAACATTTTCAACTCAGCTTCAAGGAGGGCAGAGCTCTTTTGGCAACATCCATGGAAGTACAACAGAGAGGAGAGGATTTCGTATGGATTCATCTATGGCCAGCCATGAGAAGCAGCAGGAGACACCTCTGAATGCAACCACTGCTACAGCAGGAGCTGCAGTGCTTAGCTGGCACCAGGGGATGGTCTATCCAGGGCACCAATGGATGGTTTATCACAGGGCACCAATGGATGGTTTATCATGGGGTACCAATAGTTTATCCAGGGTCAACAGTGGTTTATCCAGGGCACCAATGGTTTATCCAGGGCAGCAGTGGTTTATCCAAGAGCACCAATGGACAGTTTATCCAGGGCAAATTGTCCACATGATGGGTGCCTGGTTCTGGAGCACAGGATCAGCTCCTAGGCTGCTGTAGCATTTCATATCTCCTTTTCAGCACACTCCCCACTGCAGGATCCTGCACTTCCAGGGCCCCATTTGATCCCTGACCCATTTGATCCCTACCTGTGGTAGGGAAGGGCTCCTCTCCACTGGTGTGAGGCAGCAGTGGCTGGGGATGCCTGCTCAGATCCCTGAGCTTGTGACAGCCATCACACACCTCCAGAACTCTGTATCTTTCTTTTCCCTCCCTTCCCTGGTCCCTCCTTTTCCTCCCCATCACTGCCAGCCACTTCCAAACAAGAATTTTGTTTTCATTTACAATCCCTTTTCATCCGGATCCTTCATTTTCACTCAAATCCTTCCTTTCCCCATTTCTATGATTTTCAGTGTGGCAGAACGACACTTCTGACAAGCAACTTCCCCACCTCCCTTCATTCTGGGGATGCTTTTTCAGCCAATTAATCTAACATCATGTACCATTTAGCTTTGAGAGGCTGGTGTGACTCCTGAAGGAGACAAAATGTGCTGCTGGGAACAGAGAGATGGGGGTGATGGCGAGGACCATGAGGAGGCTCCAAACTGTCTGAATTACTCATCGGGAGGGTGCCAACATGAAAGCCTGGAATATCTTCCTTCTCCATCTCCTTCCTCACAGACCCGCTGACACATGGCTGTCATTATGCCACAGAGCCATTTTGTTATGTGAGTGTGTGATGGGATGAGGGACAAAGCTCTGCTGAAACACTCTCAAGTAGGGATTATGGATGTGTCTGTCAGGCTCCCTGACAATCCCTTCACTTAATTAGCAGGTAGGAACAATACTCAATACTAGCTGGGGTGGGATTGCTCTTCCCTTCTGAATATGCCTCTCTAAAAAAGAATAGACACGTTTTCAAGATCCAAATAAATAATTTGGTTTGAAAGAAAAAATTAAAAAATACACAAATCCAATGTTCTTTCACATCCCCTCTTTTCAGTTACATTTTTGTCTCAATTTGAAATGTTTTATGCTTGAAACGTTGCTGAGTCACATGGAATAACATGAACAACATTCTAGAAATTGCAGCCAAATTTCAAACCCAGCCGTTCTACCTGAGTTCTGAAAGAATTTGGTTATTTTTCTGTGATGTTTTTTCCCCCAAATTATAGTTTCATTCAATGTTAACATGTTCTGGAAAAAGCATCCTCAGCTTGCCCTCAGAACCTCCTGCTCTGTAGTGTTTGGATGTCTAGATTGTGTTCCCAGATTTTGGATCTTTAAAATTCACAAGGGTTAGAAATGCTCCTTCCTGCTATATTAAATGACATCATATTTCAATTCTACAGATTAATGCCTTAAGATTCATTAATTGTGATTTAAATTGTGGGATTTAAGTCAACACTGCAAACATGCATACAAAAAAAAAAGCTTGGATTTCTTGAAGTATCTTTTTCCCTGGGCAAAAAAAAATAAAAATCAGTGTAAGAGCAGTGTTGGGTCATCACCTCCCCGATATTAGGCATGACAAGAGCAGTGAGATTTTAGCAGCACTCTCTTGGATGTCACAGTTGTTCAATGGTTCAAATCTGATCACTCTGGGGAAGTTTCCCTGTGAGCAACAGTGGCTGTAATCCCTCTGACAGCTGCCCTGCCTGTGAGCCTCTCTGCACCTCTGCTGCACAACTTCCCATCCTTGTTTTGTTCCTATTAGCTTACAACAGATCACTGAGTGAAAAGCCTGAAGAAGTCTGTGCCACTGTGTAGGAAGGACCTTTAAAAAAGCAAATGCTGGCATGTGAGAAGATTTCACAGGCTGTACGACAGTGGCATCAGCCTGTTGAGCTGTTAGCAGTTCCTAATATCAGCTCATCAAACACTGCTGTCTCTGGTTTGGAAATGACAAAGGATTCTGTACTTGGGGTGTGAATCTTGAGAGCAATTTGCTTCAAATGCAGACAGAATGTCCTCACCCCTTGCACTGGAACAGGGAAATGGAGTCGGGAAGCAGCTCTGAAGGATGCTGAGCAGGGATGTGTGCAACACTTTAAGGGAGGAAAAAACCAGTAAAAAACAAAAGTGACACTTTCCTGACAGCTTCACAAAAGAGGAAGGACAAAAAGTTAATCTTCACTCAAGTGGCTTATGAGATTCAGCTCCAGCCCAAGGCAATTTGTTTTATTAAAAGCAGCAATTAACATTGTTGGCCAAAACCTTACTGCAAAATCCAACAGAAGACTTTCCTCTTCTTATAATGAGACATTCAATAAACAGGAGAAAAAAAAATAAGAAAGCTCTTCCCTTCTGCATTATTTTTGGCTTTTTGAAGGGGATTTAACACCAATTTTAAAATAAATATGTAAAAGTTTGATTATTTTTCTTGCACAACATTGTGAATCTGTCAAGAGGAATGGAGATGGCCTTTGCTCCCAGGTTCTTGAAATAACTGTCTGTGAGACTAAAGAAGAGCCTGGGTGTCTCTGACACTTCTTTCATTACCCACTGAAAAAGAAAATAGATGTTGTGTAAACTAGAGCCTTGTGGGCGCTAATAGCAGATTCTCACATGGGATAAACATATGTTCAGTTTGCTCAGAGCAAGTGAATTTCCCATTTCACTACCAAAAAAATAGATAAAAACCTCATTTTAACTGATGGAAATTTCACTGTAGAACACACTGGTAATTACTTGCAATATTCAGTTCTCTGCCCTTGGATGTTCAAGTGGGTGATGAGAAAAACAGTGTGGAATTCTGGCTATTTACTATCCATCTTGAAAACACCTGTGGCATCCAAGATTTGTGCCCTTTGTGGATTAAGATTCAATGTCAAATTTGAAGATTGCTGAAAAACAAGGCATGATCCCAAAAAGATCAGTGCTGAGTTGGAGAATAAGCCAAGGGAAGTCTGGGTGCGGTTTCTTTTGTGCTAGAAGAGAAAATCGAGCTCACAAATCTCAGGAGAACATTCCTCCACCGCTTCTGTCATTTCAAAGATACCTTGATGTTTAACCTTCAAACTGCACTGCAACAGCTCTTCTCCCACACCAGCATTTTGGTTCCTGCACTTAAAGCCAGCAAGTGAGAGGGAAAACAAACAGTGTAGGAAGAAAATATTCTGTTTTCTTTTTTTAGTAACTCTTGCAGAGTTTGGTCTGTGCTGAAAATTATGGAGGATCTTTGTTCCACAGAAAGGAGTGACGGTTTCTCTCAGGGTCTTAGGAATTTTCAAATCATGTCCCAGCTTATCCCCACTTCCCTAGATAGCCCGGTTTTAGAAAAAGATTGGAAACCCTGCACCACATGATGGTTATTTCTGAGAACACAGTAAAAGAGTTACAGGTGCCCTCGTTCAGTGTTGCTGCCCATAGGACTAAGGTGGCTCAAGCCTACAAATTGTTCCAGATTCTGCAAACTCTGACAGACAACAGGATCCAACATTTCCAGTACCTCAAACTTTTGAGATTCCAACCTTGTCATAAGCCTGGATCTAAAAAGATCTTCCCCCAACTCTTAACAAACACTCTGTGGCACCTTTTGGCCTAAGCCTGACTTATGAATTCACATGGACACAAAGCAAGTGACATTAAGCATGATATGCTGCAAAACCAGAACTTTGCTATTCATGTGGTGTTATTCAAAGCTTTTTGTTTTATGTCTGTGCAATTGGAAACAGTGGAAAATAAGACTTGGTCATAAATAAATTCTAAGTAAGGATAGTCTAGAGGGATTTGATACTATACCTAAAGCAGGATTTCATTACAGGGACTGACAAACTGAAATACTTGTGCCAATGTTTTTTGCCCTCCATAATTTTTGTAATGTGGTTTCTTACTGCAGGAGTTTTGTTATACATAGCAGAAGCTGTGTGGGTGCCAGATTCCCCATGACATGAAACCAGCAGTGAGTCAAACACCAGCACATCCTTCTCTCCCTGGCTTGGCTCGTGGTCACACAGAAAAGCACCTGGCTTTGGCCACTTGGTGCTTTTGCTGCATTCATCAGATTTTGGCATCAACCTCACAGTCCGCTTTTCTTTCTTCCTCCATCATCCCACAGAATATTCCCTTTGTCCCACTCTGACTTTTGGATACAGGCCTGCCTCCCCTATTTTCCCATCTTGGAGCATTACTGAGTAGGAGATACCAATGGCTATTACTTTGTTGCTGGAGGAGGTATCAGTACCTCTTCTGAGGTAGCTCTCTATTTTGGGGGAAAACTTAATAGATTTTAAAAATCAACAGAAGTACCTGAAACACACTTTAAATACTTTCAGACAACTTTGGAGATCTGTCACTGCTGTTAAAGCCTGGGGATAAGCAACAGGCAGAGCAGAATAGAAGTAGGACCTGAGGTAATGATAATAAGTCTTGGGTTTACTGAAGCTGTGAAAACACTGAAGACCAGAAAAAATCAAGTCACTCCTAGAAGCCATTTTCAGTTTTCCTTTAGGAGCCAATGCCTATTGGCCATATTGTCAGCTCACAGCACATCACCACAGATCTCCTACCATCTCTTCCCTCCTGATACACATTTGCTGTTTAATCAGGGTTTTCCTTCCAGCTTCCACCTGTTACTGAAGGAGTGGAGCAAGTTTGTAGGGCCAGGATGAGTGAGAGTGGCATTGAAATAAAGGCTAAACAAAGGTAACTGTGAACATGAGGCCCTCCAGTAGTAATTTCTAAATAATACATCAGGGAGGAGAAAGATATGGAATGATCTGTGAAGTAAAACAAGGTTATCACTGAGCTGAGCTGGCAAATATCCCTAGAGGGCAGGTAAGTGAGAGGGAAAAAGGTGGGATACTCTACTTGAAGAGTAAATCAGGGAGGGCTGGATTCAACATTAGAGTGAGTTAGTTTAAGTTAGCCTGGCACAGCAAGAAGTTGTGTAATCATGCAATGTGATTATTGATCCCTTCCCTTCATGCTGCTCAGTGCTGAAATGCCCTGAATACAAATGGGGGCTTTTAGAGGATTCCAGCTATTTGAAAGAAAAGTTTTGAATATACAGTCACTTCTGAAGCACCCACATGACCCCTCTGTGAGGCCAATATAGAAAGGGAAAGGAAAAGGAAAAGGAAAAGGAAAAGGAAAAGGAAAAGGAAAAGGAAAAGGAAAAGGAAAAGGAAAAGGAAAAGGAAAAGGAAAAGGAAAAGGAAAAGGAAAAAGAAACATATTTCTGTGTTTGCCATTTGTTTTTATTCTGACAGTACCATGTGCCCAAGTCCCCAGATCCTGTTCATGAGTGATGGAAAATAAAATGCTTGATGGATTCTGACACAGAGGGACCATCTGGGCAAGGTCTAAACTCAGAGTTGCAAAAGCCACATGAGGAAGTGAAATTCAAATATGATGCACCCCTGCCACTGCCACATGCAGAGAATGACTTGAAAAGGCAGTGACAGCTCCAGCAAAGCTGTTTGCACAGCAGAACCCTGGGATAGTCATCTGGGGAAAATTAGGGTGGAAAGGATTGAGCTTCAAGGTGCACTACAGATCAACTGTATGATTTCTGAACATGTAATTTGTTGCTATGATTCATATGGATACTGCACTAGTCCTGAGACACTCTGTGCACACAGATTCATAAAGAAAAATTGCTCTTTGCTGTTCCACAGTTAAGGATGCTGAAAGGCAAGATGGATATAAACATATCAAAATGAGACAGAAGACTGTGAAAGGTAAAATCTTCAGCCCCAGTCACTGACTAAATCACTTCAAATAAAACCAGATTCTTGTGAGCCAATCCAAAGGTTCCTCTTTATTTCAAAGTAGCTTTGGTTCCACTCTTACAGAATCCAATATCCTCATCTTTCCCTCACTGTCGCTGCTGATAGAGACTCTGTTACTTTGACACGAAGTTGGCATCAGCATTTTTCTCTGGGAAGACTTAACAAAACCTCTCATCCTTTGCTCTCCATTTCCTGTCTATAAAGTAGAGCTCACACAGCTTGCCCTTCTGAGTTCCTTTCTCATATCCATTTTTGTTCAATACTTTAGGGCAAAAATTTCCTCATTTTATGTCTTCTGCAGCATTAAAATATAAACTAGCAGCTACTCATGGTAAAAAAAATGTGTCTTAAAGGAAGAAAACAGCCTCTCTTCTGGAAAGTGGCACAGTAAAGGTTTTGTTATTTTGCAGTGTTTCAATAAAAAGTCTGGAGTAATAAATATACATTTTTGAGGTTTTGAAGTACCAGACACTACCATTACATTTACCAGACCAGGCTGGGAACACAAAGTACTTTTGCAATCCAAGTCCCAACCTTCTATTCTTCACTCCTTTCAAAAGGATTTTGTGTCTGCCATTCTCATGAATGAGCAAGTTTGTGACCTTGTTTCTTAGATGTCACTTCCCACAGAAGTGGTTAAAACAGTTCAGAGAGTAAATTTTGTTGGCTTGTTTTGTTTTGTTTTGTTTTGTTTTGTTTGTTTTTAGGATTTCTATTCCTTTTAGAATGCAAATGCCTGGACATCATTTCAGTGAAGGCACTTGACAACAGCTGAATGGGTGTCAGCTCATACATGAATTGTAACTTAATGAAAACTTGGCCACCCCAAGATGATTTGGGGGAATTCTATACTTTAGGGCTTTAAAAAATATTAACTCTTAAAAAGTTACAGTTTCCAAACTGCCCCATTTCCTGTGTTTTTCTTGGATACAGAATGAGGAAAAAACCAAAACCCTGGAAAAATGAGCCAAAGCTTTGTTTGCCATAAGATCAGCCGCATCATAAAATAAGCTCATAAAAAGGAGTGACATGCACCATAAATCTCAACTGCTTTATAAAAATAAAGCAAAGCTGTCACAAGGGTGACATCACTGAGCACACAGGAAATGCAAAGATCTTTGCAGAAAGGCTGATTTCAGTAAGTATTAGGATTCTATTTAGATTAAAATGTTGGAGAAAACTTTAGCCTAGTTCAATGTCAGTGGCAGGGAAGGAAGGTGTAAATGAACAGGGAGTAGATAATTTTTTTTCCTTTTTAATAGCAGTTAAGACCAGAGAACCAGGTTAAAACCATCTCTGAGGATTCATATCCCATCTGAAATGGTAAAACATTTGGCCATGAAGAGTCCAGCACAATGAAAATACCAACCACATGAGCAATTTTTGGATTTTCTTTATCCATGAATCTACCTGGTTCAACTATAGACCACTGACTGCACCTCTTGACTCACTATTTTTAGTATCTAGTCCTAACATATCAGAATTATGGGTATGTTCCTTATTGACATCACCAAAAAGAGCTATTCCATCCCTGTTTGTTTCTTTATTCTCAACACTCAGGTGACTTGGGATGATGAATGTGTTTATTCCAGTTTGCTGAGACTCCCAAAACAAGTGGAAAAATCAAAGGTTGGATATCTGGACACAGTGAATCCTGGAAAACACTGCTGCCAGCTCCTTCTTGAAACTCACCCACAGGCTGAACGGAACTCTGGGGCATTTTGCTCTCGAATTCCCAGCATTTGTTCATTATTGTTTACCGCAGACAAAATATATATGGGTACCATGGAGATTTTTTTAGTGTGTAAGAAGTTATCTATCTGTCTTGCTGACTGCTTTGCTGTTCACCCTTGATGAACATTCCTCTGATGTTTATCTTTTTGATTTGCCAGCTGTTTATTTACAGATATGGATTTGCTTCTCTCCCCTTCCGAGTAACCTTTGGAGCAAAGCTTTCAGTAAGGGATAGCCTGAGGTGGCTGAGCATACAGCCTTTTCTTCTCTGCTTGTTTAGTTGGGAGGCAGCAAAGATCGAGCAGACCAAAGGTCAGCTCAGTTTACACAGCCTAAATGCAGTATTATTTATCAACATCTCCTCTGAAGCCATCCAGGAAGCTTCTGAAGTCATTCCTACCTTAGGGATGGGGCTGCCAGAAGAATAGTGGTGCTGAGATTACAAGGAAAGGAGGAAGAACAAGCAGAGAAAGAAGGCAATGGCAGCAGAGGAATATAGAGTGCAAAGCTGTTCATCAAAGGTTTAATAATTGATTCACAAGACAAAGTACTTTTCTATCTGGAGGGCCACTGAGATAAGCAGATATGAAAAGAAATAAAACCAATAAAGGCAAATTATTGGGCCTTGAAATTTGTTGCATATTCTCTTGTAAATCACAGGTTCTTTTTCAAATATCTGAAAGAGTCAGGACAGCATGGAGCTAAATATTAAATTTTTTGGAAAATCTGCAAGCGCATTGGGAGAGGCTGGAAGGGAAATTCAGAGTAGTGACATGTTAGAGTGGATAAATAAAAAATCTAACTCTGGCTTTTGGCAAGAATAGGAGACATTTTTAAAGCTAAAGAATGAGAAAGGGAGGAATTGGCCAAGGCCACAGATTAATTCACACATGCACACATTTGACCAACTCTTAGAAGAAAAATCCAGAGATTTTTAAACATAAATTCATTACAACCCCAAGCTATAAATTTCTGGAACTGAGGGAAGCACAGTTCTGTGCTTGCCTCACTCTTTCATTCTTTTCTGACCAGGCTTTCTTGCTGCTGGACACTTGGACTTGACCAATTGGAGCTTCAGTCTCACCCACTTCTTACACTATGTTGTTTTTCATCAGGGGAATGAAAAGGGACTTCATAACACAGCTAAATGTGTCACTTACACCAAAATATTATAACCAAAACATGTAATTTTTAGTAGCCACTGAGCTGTGAAATACATTCTTACTGGAATGTGCATCACTGTACATGCCCAGGAGAGATTTGTTGGCTCAGCTCCCTGTCCTGGAATCTAACACCAATACATGTAGAGTTTTGCATTTCATCCATTTCTAAAGAATATGTAGGTAAGCAAAAAAACCCAATATTACTGATTGTTCTGGACATCCCCCACTAATATTGACAGAAGATTCCTCATTATATGGCAGGAATGAAAAGTAAACCCTTTTGTTGCTGGGTACTGAAGCTGAACAAATTATTTCCAATGAATAATTTATCTGACTAAATGAGATGTTTTCTGCTTGTTGAAGACCAACAATCCCTCTAATATGTACATATTTTAGTGTTTGAACATCAGACAACTCCTCTGAGTGTGGGGTGCCCATGAGCTGGTGGGGAGCAGATCTCTGACAGAATCAGCTTTCACTGGATAAGTTCTGTATGAAGCCAACACAGCTTGACTGAAGGACAAAAGTCTTCCCACCACATCCACAGGGACTCCTTTGGACCAGCAGGTAGGATGGGGCTGGGGAGTGATTTTCATGAACGCTGTTCTGGACGGCTGAGCCCTCACAGCACTTCCAGCTTGCACATGTATAATTCAAGCCCTGTGAGTAGCAGCTGTGACAGGCTGGGTAACTATTTGCAAAGAATCATATTTTATTGGGAAATGATGATCTATTTTGATCCATCTGTATCTTTTGATATGTTGCCAAATCAAGAATGGGGGCTGATCAAAAACATAAACTAAAGGTCTGGGCCAAGGCCCAATACTGGCATATATCTGAGATATTTTAATTCACTACATAATAGTGATAATGTCTAGAAGTGCCTGAAGAACCAAACTCTGAAATGGGACTTGTTGTTTGGCTTCCAGCAGCAAACCAAGGCTGGGGATGATGTGCAGGGCAGCAGTGCTGTCCCTGGGCTCAGCAGGGAGGTGACAGGGAGCACCAAGTGTCCCAGGGAGCCTGCGGGTCACAGCAGTGCCCCGGGGCTGTCTGACAGCCCTGGCAGCTCATGCACACATCGGCTGGGAATTTCTGACTGGGGCAGGGAAGCAGGAGGAGAGAGGGATGTGGTGGAGGACAGTGACTCAGGCTGCCACGCTTGGGGTGCAGGCAGCAGCACAGACATGAGTCACCCATCATGCCAGGCAGGAAGGGCCAGCTTTCCATCCAGAAGATTAATTTGAGGCTGGCTGGTTTCCAAGAGGAAATCAGATGGAGGGATGCAGGAGGCAGTGTTTCTGGGAGAGAGATATTTAAGCCCATGTGAGATGAGAGGGAAGATTACCCACAAAAAGCCAATATCAATGAGGAGAGAGTTATTTTGGAGAGGGAAGGGAAATGAGGAGGATGCACAGCCCAGTGAAACTGCTTAAGGTTTGGGAATATAAAATTCAGTCTGCCGTGTTTGTAATTTCTTCTTCCCCGATGAAACTATTGAAATTTTTCACATGATGGAGCTGAGGGACCTCTTTTACAAACATCCAAGAGACAAGAAACGTTGGAGGATGATTTTCTGGGATATTGACTTCACGTAGGGGTACAAAACATACAGCTACCTTGAGACCAAAGAAGAGAGACAGGCAAGAAAATGCAAAAACAAAGCTGAGAAGTAACCATGCTAAATCCTCTTGTGCCTCTGTTAAAATGGTCTGTTTGTCTCTGTTAACTGGACCCTCCGTTTGTGAATGCTGCACTGGGCTGATTTACTCTAAGGCTATTTCAGCAACCTTCTCCCTCTTGCAGGAGGAAGAAAATGTGAGGCTGAGGCTCAGCCTAACTGGAGTCCTCTCTGAAGACAGCACTCCCACTGTCACCAAGCTGCAGGAGGGAAAAGGTGGTGGAGTCTGATTCTGTGACCATGCCTACAGCCACAGAGGGGAGCAAACAGGAGGAAATCTGCCACAACCTTCAGAACATCATTAACGCTCCCTGCAGCCACTTTGCCTCATCTACAAAACAGCATTTATGAATTTTCTCTGCTTCCTAAAGATATTCTGAAGGTGTAGTTCAGCTGAAGACAGTGACTTGAAGAGGAGTGTGTTTTCACTCTGTCAAACATTATAATTTGCTATAAACTGTAGTTTTGGGAGTTTTAAAATCTTGCTCACAATGCATTGACTGAAGAACTGATTAAGTATGCAGTGAAGAGTGCAGTGACTTCTCTTCAGAGCATGTTTTCATTGGAACATCAGAACTATTATAGCTGTCTCAGTAATATACAGGCTTGACATATATGGGATCATTAAGGATTTACATCTTAGTAATGGATTGAGAGCACACTCTTTCTGGACTCTCTTGTCACTAGTATTACACTGAAAAAAATCCCCTGGTGATTTGTTTATATATGTTAATACTGATTTTAAAAGATACTCAAGCACTAGACAAAGTAATTTTATTGCTTGACACAAAGAGATTGCCTCAATTTCTTTAATGCTCCAACTGTAATGATTTGTTCCTAAGGACTGAAGATTACAAAAACTCTCCCTACAGACTAATTAATATTTTCTTTAACCAGGTACTTTCAGGCTTTTATTTATTATCTGAAGCAGTTTGTGGTGGGAGTCACAGGCACTGCAAAGTGAATATTCCAGTCATCAATGACTCCCAGACTCCAGCAGCTGTGAGTTAGTGACAAGTCTGTGGTGTTCCCCCAGGCCCCTGCAGCTGAATCTAAACAATAGCACAGTGATAAAAGTTTAAGATATTCCAGAGTGTTAAAAACCACTTCTGGATCCCATCCCTGGTTGAAACACAGTCCAGCTGGTGGAAATTCAACAAGAATTGACTGATGACCTCTGCCCAACCAACCATGTGCTATCTATCTCTGACACACGCAAATCACTTTGCAAGACATTTCCATCTGTCTCCATCCACTGCTGCCCTTGCAGCTTTGTCTCTGCAGCAGTCACAGCATCCCAGCTCTGCAGGCAGAGGGGGAGGACGTGCCAGGCACCCCCCTTTGCCAGGATGGTGCTGTTGCATCTCCTCTCCCTCAGTGTCCTGATCTCTGTCCCACAGCACAGTGCTGTCTGAGCCCTCTGACTGAGCAAACCACACCACACAGAAGTTGTCTCTCATTTCCTGCTCCTTTCAGTGATTCCTTGGCAGGGACAAAGCCCCTTTCAAAGCAGCCCCTGTTTCTGCAGCCTCCTGCGAGCAGGTTGTTGTAACACCTTGTTCATCACACACTCACACAGGGCCTGAGACATTTTCCTACTCAAGGGAGAATCATTCCAGAGACGAATCTGTTGTGACACAGATTTTGTTCAATAAGAGCGATAAAAACGTGGCAGGAAGTGGGAGAAAGAGAAAAAATAGCCTGACTTGTGGTCATTTTTCTTTTGTGGAACTTCTTAATTCTGCTGTAAGATACATTTTACATTGAGGGGTGATTTAGTTTCCACTTTAAACTTTGGGTCTCTAAACACATAGCTAACGCTGGGAGTCAGTGTTTCTTTCTTCTCTCTCACTCTCACCTCTCCTCACTCCTTCTCACAGTGTCTGTGGTTATAATATGGTTATAATGGGGGGAAAAAATCATGGCATATGACATGAAACTACAGAACTTTTCCATGAAACATTTTCTATCTGATTTTTTTTTTACACAGCAGCAATTTTAAAGCTAAATGGAACTGCAATGCATAGCTACAAAGCTATTTCTCTTTTTAAAGATGCTTATCATGCTCTACATTTGTCAGCACCCTGGCTGGGTACAGATCCTGGAGCAGCAGAGGAACCAAACCTGCTGGCAGGGATCCAGGTAGGAGATCAAGCATTGGGAAATAAATGTTCCCAGCTCTCCTGGATCTCCAGAAACTGAGGTCAAGTTTAATGTTCACTGTCACAGGTATGTAGAGATGAAGATTGATAACAAGAGAAGCCCAAAGTCAGGGCTGCTGTGCCCATTTGCATGGTTACCCCTGCAGGGGAAGCAACTTTTCTGGAGCTGAGAATGACACCTCCACAAAGCACAGCCTTCATGTATTCTCTGCTATTGTAGCTGCCCTAGACACAAAATAAAAGCAGGAAAGCCATAAGGGGACCTTTCCAGCAGATATTCTAGGCTATAGGATTAAAAAAAATACTCACATCCCAGCCCTGATACTGCTAAAAGATTTCCACACAGCTGGGCTGCAGCTGCCTTGCCTCTTGTCTTTAAAATTAGGCATCAGCTTGTCTGCAAAATGCTACAGCTCCCAAGAGAAGAGGGGTCTGTTTGTCTCCAAAAAGGCACCAGGCTGACATCAGGCAACCAGCAATGCCAAACTTTCTCTGTCTCCTTTGCTGTTCCTGCTCAGGGGGTCTCTCACACCAGCACAGAGCACTTGGCCACCCCACGGGGCCCTGCAGCTGTGGGCAGGGTGCCAGGCTGAATGCCACCACTCCCCAGATTTCCAGGGCAGTTTTCCAGACTGCCATAGGCACAGACAGAGCTCCCCAGCTGGAGCTCTGCTGAGCATGACCTGCTAAAACATGGTGCCAACCTGGTAGGAAGAGGTTTGTATGCTAAGAGTGGAGCTGCACTGAAATCTGCTCTGGGATGGGATGGGATGGGATGGGATGGGATGGGATGGGATGGGATGGGATGGGATGGGATGGGATGGGATGGGATGGGATGGGATGGGAATGGGATGGGATGGGATGGGATGGCATGGCATGGCTGAAATCCTCTGGAGCAAACAGAGATATCTTAGAGCTAAGAGCACCTAAAAGCAAGCTAAAACAAGGCTGGAGAGGGACTTTTACAAGGGCACGCAGTGATAAGACAAAAGGGAATGGGTTTAGGATGAAGGAGGGCAGACTTAGATTAGATATTAGGAAGAAATTCTTCTCTGTGAGCATGGTGAAACCCTGGAACAGGGTGCCCAGAGAAGCTGTGTAAATGTCCAAGACTGGGTTGGATGGAGCTTGGAGCAACCTGGGCTAGCAGAAGGTGTCCCTGCCCATGGCAGAGGGTTGGAAAGAAGTGATCTCTGAGATCCCTTCCAAGACAAACCTTTCTAGGATTCTGTGGAACCTCGCAGAATGTGAACTTGCTGCAGAAGCAATTGCCGTCTTCCACTTCATTTCAGGTGGACTCAATGACCTTAGAGGTCTCCTACAGCCAAAATGATTCTATGGGTTCTTTTCTGGTAATGCAAGTGAATGAGCTACAACAAGACCTTTAGTTCTGACTGCTGACAGTACTCAAACCAGAAGAAGATCCAAAGCTGTTTGTTGGAGAGCAGGATAATCTCAGCAGTTCTAACAGAATAAAAATTCATTTCTTCCAGTACACTGAGAATGGCTCAGAATAAGCACAGCAAGGAGATCTTAAAATAAAAAAGTGCCATAACTTCTTGCTTCAGGATAGGGAGGAGGGGAAGATTAAATACTTTCATTAAATTAACTCTCATCTGAATGAGGCTTTTGTTTAATTTCTAAAAGAAACTCGTTTCTTTGTTGTCATTTTCTTCTTGAGTGGTAAATACAATGTAGAATTCCAGAAGTCTCATTTCTATACAAGCAAATGTAATCAATTTCACAGAACACTGAGACAAATCAATATGGAAGGAGTCAGAAAACCAAACAAAGGCAACAAGAGAAAAATATTATCCTATTTATATGTTCATAATACATGGGAGAAAAAGATATTTAAAATTACAGAGCTAATTTCTAAAGCAGCAGTCATCACTAGTCAGTGATAAACACCAGTAAACTATTTCAGCTGAAAAATACCACGAGTCTGTGATGATTATAACAACCCATGTGATGGTCATTATTGTCTGCAGTACAGAAACATGAGCAATTTTGCCTTCTTTTTGCTCTTTTTTAATTTGCCATTAGCAGAAAGTAAGAGACCAGAAAAGTAATTATTGCCCAATTAACCCTTGTAATATTATATGATATTTCAGCTTCATTTGCTGCTTCAAAGCTGGATTTTATGGCCTGGTGATTCTTCTGAAGGATACCAAGACTTTGCTGAAACATTCAATATCTGCCTTGACTGGCAGCTGCAAGATGCATAAAATCAACATTAAGCTGGCTTCACCCTGCAGAGCCATGGCTCCGAGTCTGGCTGTGTCATCAGAGAGAAAAATACTACTTCATAAGTGGAAAAAAACATAAAATCTCATCCTTTTTTTTTTTTTTTTTTTTTTCCTTAAGATTCCTCCTGTCTTCACTCCAGGAAGTCTCATCCTTGCCAGCTGAGAACCCAGACACTTTTCAGGGCATTTTAGCAGGGTGGGAGCAGGCATGGGTATCTGTGAACCCTTCCTGTTCTCTGCTATTAAACCCTAAATCACTGCACTGTTTTTATAAAATTCATAGTGAATTAATTTTCTCCACTGTAAGTCAGGAAACAATACGGATGGAAAGTAGAAAATAAAAATCCCCAAACCAGAACTGAAAGAGAATTCTGTTCTTTTGACATCATGTTTAATGAATCTGAACACAAGGAAAGCAGTACATGTCCACTATTGCAAAAGGAGAAAAACTACAGTAGCTAGCTACAATTTGTGACTGCTTTTGGGGTAGGACTATCCCTTCTGAGTTACTGGGAAATAGAAAAATCAAATCACCCTTAAAATAAAAAAAACAAACATAAAGCTCTATTTCAGCATGGAATACCAAGGCTGAAATTAAACCAAATATTAATCAGTTCACCCATTATTCTTATTTCAGCACTAGAGAACCAGAAGGAAACATCCAGCTAAAAAAGTTAATATCCATCTGGAGACATATTAAATGAAAATAACCACAAAGTCAACAAACTTCAGCTCATAAAAAGTTGCATGCACATTTTTATTCTGCCATCAACTCTGCTTTACCTTTGGGCCATTTCATATCTGCTTGAGTTATAACTGGTGTAATAAATGGGGTTTTAGGCAGCATATTTCCATGCAAATTTACATTGTCAAATTACTATTCTTATTCCAACTCCATCATAGATGAAAAAATAAATTGAAGGACGTGTTTAAAAAAAAATCCCTATGATAAAAAAATGACTCCTTCAATAGACTTATCTTTTGAAATATTACTTTTCACTCTCATGGAGCAGAAGGGTATAAAATTTAACAGGAGTAGATCCAAAAAAGCTTCTGGAGAAATTCCACTAAAGACCCTGTAAAAGTAACCTTGTTTTGAGAAGTTTTGTTCCACTATGAAAGAAAGAAAGAAAGAAAGAAAGAAAGAAAGAAAGAAAGAAAGAAAGAAAGAAAGAAAGAAAGAAAGAAAGAAAGAAAGAAAGAAAGAAAGAAAGAAAGAAAGAAGAAAAATAGGGAGAAAAAAAAAAGAAAAAAGAAGGGAAAAAAAGAAAAAAGAAGGAAAAAAAGAAGGAAAATCACCAGAGTCCAAGTGATTGATTTTTATTGACTGCTTTTCAAAGGTGATGATCACCATCCAGTTTTCCCTCTATGATAAAATCACACAAATAGAATTAATTGTAAAACACAGTATTTTCCTTTGGAAAATTCCAGCATTCAAATCCAACTAAAGTTCAAGTGACATATGCGTTTGACTGCACTTTTTAAGAGAGACCCAGGCACTTTTTAAGATTTCCCAGGCCCTGAGCAGGCACCTGGAGCTGGCCCAGCCCTGAGAGGCTTCACTGAGCCCCAGCCCTGGGGAGCTGTGCACGAGAGGCACAATGCAGGAGCTGAACGTGGAAATTTTCCCTGTGTTTGCACCATTCCCTCACTTTTTTAAAAAGGAAGAAAATTTCAATACATTCTTTTTGCAGCCCACGATAGTATGAAAAAGCCTTTGCAGCATGTGCAGCCAGTTGGCTGGAGGAGCTGGCTGAGAAAACCCAGCCTGGTAATTTTGCCTATAGTAAATGCTGACAGAAATTTCTCTGATGCTGTTCCACTGCAGCTGCCTCATTGTTCTGTTTTAACATAATCAGCACAGTAAGGAGGAAGAAAGGAGTGTTAATTTTCTATCAAAAAAACTTTAATTGAGTCTTTCATACTTCAGTACTGTATAACAAATGCATATAATGGTCTGTGAGTTGGTGCTGGTTGTGGTAATGTGGTGTGTCAGAACTTGTCTCAGGCACATTCTGGTACTTTCAGCTTTGTGTCACCGTCTTGCAGCTCAAGAAATGCTCCTGAGACACCCCCAAACTCCTCTGAGGAATCAAAAGAGGCTCCTGGGTAAGGGTGAGCTCCTCAAAATGACTGTAAGGGTCAAGGTGGCCCCAGGTCCCTGTCAGTGTCAGAAGAGAAGGATGATGCCGAGGGGAATGAACTCCCAGCCAGGGTAATCAGGAGCACTCAGTGCCCAGAGCTGAGCCAGGGCAGCCCTGGCAGTGACCTTGCAGAGACACTGATGGAGCAGCCTGAAATCCACCGTGAGCGTCTCACCCCAAACCCTCGCGGCTCTGTGTTCCAGTTCTCACAAGAGTGCAGCTCCTGGAAAAGGAATGAGCATTCTTCATCTCTCTCCACCTATTACAGATAGGATGCATTAACACAGAGGGATTTTGAGATGCTAAACCAGGATTACAGACAGAAAACATGTGACCCCCTAAAACAGGAAAAAAATTACTCAAAATGTGTACAAAGCAGTGCAGCCACTTCTTCCTCCTTCCCAAACCCCTCTCATTTTGTTTATATCAATTTTAAGTAGGGGATGCTCAGATGACGTTTAATCCTCAGATTTTATGAGTGAAAACAAATATTCTCCCTGGTTAAATTCTAATTTTCTCACACAACTTGCACCAGAAGCACAGACATGGCAGTAATGTGGATGAAGGTCAAGGTGCCTGTTCCCCATCTCTCAAGGTGGAGCATATTAGACTTAAAATCATGCTTCAATTCTTCTTGAAACATTCCAAGGCTGGGGACTACAGATGATCCCCTACAGTTTAGTTAACCTTCCAGTTATAATATATTTTTTTTAAAACTTCTCAATGTCTTCTATCCCATGGCAACTTGTCCCAGCCCATTCAAATATACAGAAGAGTTCATCCTCCTCCATGCTCTTTTTTGGAGTCATTTTTGTGCATTCTCGTACTCTAGGAGCTGGGCAGCTTCAGTTCTTCTCATCTTTCTGGCTGCTAGATCTCCAATCATTTGACACTAGCTAATTCTCGTTCTTTGTAAAACATAGCAGTTCAAGACAGGAGATTGTTCTCAAAATTTCAAATCAAACCAGAATAAAAATCCTGTGATATTGCTGCATTTTATGCTTTTTTGGCTTACTTGGAGAGTCAAAACTTATCAATGAAGGTACCAGCAGTGCAACAGCCAAAAGAAATCTGTCACTGACATTTATTATTAGACCTGGACAAAAGGAAAAAATTATCTCAATACTTTAATCTTTGTCTGTTTAATTAATTGAACTAATTTGTTGCAAATAGCTCTTGGTTGTTAGCATATTCCCAAGCACATTGTGGCAAGTATTAATTACTTCAAATTCAATTTGCTTTGCTTGTTTGACCAACAAGGTCACAGAACTCTGTGGATTTGTGTTTGCAAAAGGGCAAAAATGTGTCAAAGAAGCTTCTCAAAGAGATGCAAGTTTGCTTTGTCCAAATATCCTACATTCATCAAAACTTTGTTCTTTCCAGAATTACGCCTACAAACAGTCTTTGCTAGAATAATTACAGAAAATGGGCAGTGGAAAATGGAAAAAGGAAAAAAAAATTCTCTTCCTTTCCTTCCCTGTGCAAAGATTGATTCCCTTCCTGTCGTCATCTCCCAAACCAATTCAGGATCTCACAGCACACAAGCAGGTACATTCTGATGGCAAAATCACGAAGCCAAGGAGTAAAGTAGAACAAAGGGAACAGCTGCTGCCAGTCAAGGCTGGAGAAGAGAATCAGAAGCAACATGGAATTTGTAAATTTAGCAAATCTATTCTGAGAATTCAGAATGATGAATCATTCCCCGCCTCCCCAACTTCCCATCCGCCTGGAGAGAAAGTTCATCTGGCTTCACTCTGGCCCTCCATTGTCTTCTTGCCAAAAGTGCTGTGTTTCCAAAGATGAGACCCTGGACTAAAGGCCTAAATACATATATTCAGCTGGTTTTTTTACCTTTCAGTCATTTTATTAATTAGTCAATTGTGCCTATACTGTAACAAGCTTGTTTCTTTAATTGCCCTTACAGTTTTAATTTTCCAGGCCCTGGAAAAGACTTATTAGGAATATTCAGCAGGAAAACTGGCGGGACCAGCTGAGCAACCCAGTGCACCCAAGTGATGCTCAGTAAGTGCAGCCTCCACCAGTGGCACTGGAGAACCCCAGCCCTGTATGGGGAACAGCCCAGGCAAGCAGAGAAGGATTAGATTTCACCACTGAGAAGTGGTTCAGCTCTTGTTATCCACCTCTATTTTTTACCCCATCTCTTGTTTGCCTTGCCTACCCTCTGCTTAGATTGATGATTCCCTTGTTTTTGTTACCCTGCTCACACAATTTCCCAAATATTTTTGGAGGTGACCTTTTCCTGCAAGCCCCATTGTCTGTAGTCTTTCCCTTTTTATATCTGCTCTTTTCAACCTCCTTTCTCCTCCTTTCTCCCTAACCCTTTTTCATCCTTTTGCCTTCTCTCTTAGCACTTCTCTGCCCTGTAACCTACCACTTTCTGCTCAAAAGGGAAACTATAAATCAATGGCCTGCACTGTGGAATTGCTGCCTTTTCCACTTTATTTAAATTCTGCCCTCATAAGAATCAATTCAAAACTCCACTATCTCAACCAGAAAGGAGAAAAAGAGCAAGCAAGCACTTTCTTCACACACAGTGGCCCACACAGAGCTCCTGTACCTGTACACACACAGATACACAGCCCAGTGGCACCTGAAAGTACAGGTGGTGTGTCAAAATTCACACTGTCATTTCTTTTGAGGTTTTGGTCTCCTTTCATTGTCAAGAAAGCAAGCAGAAAGGAAAACTAGGATTTTGCTGTTCCCATTTCACATTCTATGCTCCTCAGAGCAGGGAATTTTCCCAACAGAATGTTGTGTCAGATGACAGAAATTATTATTTTTCACACAGCAATGTTGATTTAAATTACCCCACAAACCAACTAGAAAGTCAGGCTCTGAACCTATTGCCCAAATCCTCATTGACAGACACATTTGACCACAGCAATGCCAGGTAGAAGTTTTATTTTGGTCAGGGAATGAGCATTCCTGTACTGACCCACAGTCCTGCTCCAGCTGGAGAATGCAGCAGCAGCTCAGCCCAGGCAGGGCAGGAGCCAGCACTGATCAGCAGCTGGACAGGAGCCCCATCCTGGTCCTTGCAGCACATCCTCAATACCCAAAACACACTCCAGGTAGTGCTGATTCAACCAGCAGTCACTAAAGCAGCAGGAAGTTTGGCTAAAAATGTCGGTGCCTGTGACAGCAGCCAGGAATTAACAGATTCATGTTCACAATGCATTAGGCAGCCTGTGAAGACATCTCACCTATTTTTAGTGAAAGGAGCCCAAAAATACTGGGGGCCAGCTGAGACTCTTCAGAAAAGCACCAGTTTGAGGTGGGACTAATCTGACTCCTTGTCCTTGCAACAGGGCGAATATGAGTCAGTGAGTTAGCAAAGGACAAGCCGTGCTCCACTGGAGAAAAAAATTTCTTTTCCAGGAGAAATTGGTGCTCTTAGGTTAGAATTTCTCATGGCAGAAGCCTCTGTGATCCTGAAGCCCAGGTGCATGTGGCATAACAATTTGGTACCCTCTGTAAGAAAGGCATCCAGTTGGTGCTTGGGCTAAATTCTACTTGGTCCTTTGATGGCAAATGAGAGGCAGAAATCAGTGGCAGCTGATCAGTAATTATACAAAATTACAGTATGCTTCTGTGGTGTTTTTGAAAGAAATTGTCATTTTGCTACTCAGTCTGACTAATTTCTGGCTCACATTGAATCATTGTGCCATGTTTGCAACTCATTAAAGCCACACTCACATCTTTCACCACTTTGCCTTGGTTTCTGTGACGACAAGGGGGAGAAATGCTGCTTTCTGCAGGCTTCTGCAGCACCCTGTGAGTTGCCCTGAGGGGACAGGGCTTTGTCAGGAAAAGCCAGCCCTGCGGGCTGGGCTGACAGCTCTCAGCACACCCTGCAAGAGCAGCAAGGTCCCTTCTCAGCCTCTCAAAGCGCCACACCAGGGTCAGGCTTGGGGAGGGACACAGAGGCTTTAAAGCCTCCTTAGGCTGTTCAATCCCTGTCCTATTTCTTGCAGTCCAACCAGGCCCAAGGAGTCTGGAGATGGAGCACAAACACACATAAATCTGCACTCCATAAGATGTTCCTACAGGAAAAATCCATTTCAGTAATTTTGGTTGGTTGGTTGGTTTTTTGATCAGTCTGCGTTGAGCTAAAGATTACAACATACCTATACTTACTTCCACTTTGAAAAAAACCTGACTTTAACCTGATTTTTTTTTCCATTTGTTTCTATTCCGTTTCAACATCCTGGGAAAATTTACTAGAGAAATAGAAAAAAATAATTGAAAATAACCAAGCTCATAAAACAGAGTTCTCTCTTCTGGACTATCAGATCAAACCAATGAGAGGATCCCTTCCTGTGTAAACTTGATGTTCCCAATGGCCTCTTTTATGCATAGCTCTGAATTATTTTCAGCAAAAATGTTTATTACAGGCACCTTTAGGCAGCATTTTGTGAGCACAGCCCTGCTCCATTAAGGCCAGTGCCACCCAGCAGGACAGAAATGCATCTGAACACTCTCAGCACCCCCAGGTGACTTCATGGAGTGATTCTGCTGTGCTGAAGGCAGCCAAAAAGCCAGCTGGAATTATTTTGCTTTCTAGACATTTCCAATATCCTGATTGATCTCACCCAATATCAGACCAACACCTTCCAAGTGTCCAGCACTATTCAACAGCTGTGATCACTCAGTCAAAAATTAATTCAGGGCAACATTAGCAGAGGAAAAAAAGATAAATACACTTCACTGGGAAGCTCAGAGAGGGAAGGCAAAGAGGGAGAGAACTGGTATTTGTGGAATCCAGAACAAAATCTTTGTCACAGAAAACCAAATGAAATATTTCATTGGGGGTCATTGTTTTGTCTCCTTTGTTTCAGGAGAGCCAAACATCCCTTTCTCAGAGCAAAGCTTTAAATTTTAGTTCACACTTGGACTTACAAGCCAGTTTCATTTTCTCAAGTACCAAAAGCCTAACTTTGGGTGAGATCATTGTCATCTCAAGCAGTATCATCAGGCCCCCAAATGGATTTAGGATCTTAACTTCAGTTAATCTGCCTGGCAAGTTGGAAATCAATCTGCCATCTGGTACCCAAATATATCTAGAGAATAAAAAAACCTTTGGCTATGAGCAAAGAGAGAAACCATAGGTCTGTAACCCTTCCCTTCCCTCCTCCTGCCTGGATGCATGCAGAATATTTGGGGGTTTTTTCATGGTGTTTTGGGGGACTGGAAAGAGCAGGAGTAATATGTCACTTTAAGAGGCGGAAAAAAATGAAACCATTTTCAAGAGTTTAAGCAGAACAAAATGAAATAAACTTTTTTTTACTTCTATGACAATATTCAACAATCATGATTTTTTTATGTATTTTTTGTGGTTTTTACCAGCTTATTTAAGAAAAGGCATTTTAGGCTGTCTTACAGCCAGTTTATACTTCTGTTTGGACAGTTCTGAGCATGTTGGTGGTTATTAACAACATCTAGATTTAGGCAATTAAGCATCTAACTTGAATGACCAATCCATCTAGGATCCCTGCAGGGCTTAATGGGAAAATTCCTTCAGATACCAATTCACTGAAAGCACCTAACCTCTGTAGCTTTAATTTTCTCAGACAACTTTTTTTCTCTGCTAATACTTTTTGAAGGCCAGGCTCCCACACCTTCCCAAAATTCCAACCTCAAGCACCAGAAGGATTGGAGAAGTTCTTGCACATTCATTGGGAAATAACCATTCAACACCAGAGGCATACAGCAAAAATACTCCTGCTGCACACATTACTCTGATTTCCAGAGCACATATTCAAATATAAACCAGCATTTCTGAAGTAACATTGTGGGTGCTGTCCCCAAGACATTCTTCCCATCACTAAGAAGATGTGATCATAAATGAAATGAAGCGTGCTCCATGGCAACCATAATGAACATCACTTCAAATGCTGCCAAAATGGCAACATCACAAATTTCAGATTGCAATAGGTTGTCTGTTAATTAAAGAGCAAGGGCCAGTTTCAAAGAGGAACTACCAAGATTTTAAAAATTTGCCAGGGATAATGTACTTCATGCATTGCTAATTATGTAGGCATTTTCTAAAACAAGCCAGAATTAATTATGCATCAGATCCACCCCCAGCATAAGGGAATAATTGAGTTTCTTACAAAGTTATGGCTCAATAAGAGGCACTGTATGGGCTGCACACTCTGTGCTGTGTCACACACTGTGGTGGAAATGTGCTGCCAGGCTGCACTTGCCTCAATGCAAAGGCTGCTGCCAATTAACACTGCTAATACATGTTAATTTAAGATTTCCCTTTTCCAACTAATTGATATCTGATTAAACGCAGAATAAGTTTTTTTAAGTGTTCATTAAGTAGCTAAAATTTCCTCACAAGTTTCATGTTTTATATGAGGCCACAATCACGGAATACGAAGCTCATGTAATTTCCAAATCATTAGAGAGTAATTGGACTTATCAGTTACATGCTAATTAAACTTCCACTGAATTCTCTTTCTGCAATCAGTTGACATCAGATAGATGCACGGTACCCATCTCATTATGGCAAAATGGAATTGCTGAGGCACTTAAACTGGAGCATTGCATAGAGCCGAAAAGTCTGTTCTGCTCTGTGGTGGGAGCAGCACCTGCAGCTCTCAGACCTGCAGCAGACCCAAAACTCCAGCAGAGCAAACAGACACTGGACAGGCTCCAAAATGATTCCCAAAGCCTGGGTTAACACAGGTGTTTCACTGTCCTGAGCTCTGCTCTGCCATTATCACCAAAAATTCTGCCATTGACACCAAAAATGAGCCTGGCTGGGTTTGTACCCACTTCAGTGCATCCCCACCAAAGCTCAGAGTGTCCCAAGAAGATCAGCTGCACTCACTGACAGATTGTGCCTCTCTCAGAACATGCAGCAATCTATTTCTGGAGACCTGCTACACTGGCTGCTGCTCTGGGTGCTGCTCCTGCCATGCAATAGTTAAGAACTTGTGATTTATATGAAGAAATAAATGTTCCATGAAGAAAAGAAATGAGGGAAGAAGCTTTCCTACACCCAAAATTCAGATGTGCTTTCCTCACCTGGTGAAATGCGTTCATCACCAATATGATAATGACAGAAAGATTTGGTGACATTACATGATGAGGAGAAAATCAGACTTAGCCCACATGGAGATTCAGTGGCTTTTGATGGAATGTCATGGTTCGGTGAGGGAATTTGGGGAACACAGTGTGATGACAATTGTAACTCTTCCCAGTAATTAATAAAAAGGAGATAAAAAGTATGATAAAACATCAGGTGCTTTAATATTTTTTCAGTCTATCTGCCACAACTTCTTTTCTCTAGGATTGTGCTTAGTATCTCTTCTTTCTACTCCAGCTGATATTCCTGTAGTGCTCATTTACAAGCATTTTCCAAGTTGTAAGCCAAGCATGAGTGTTTTATTTTTTTTTTTTAATGAAAGCCTGAAAATTAGTAGGAAGACCTAGAAGAGATGTCATAGTCAATTACTGATGTGAAGTTCTAAAAGTGCAATTAAGCATGGATGAGTATTTGCACTAATTGCGAACAGGTCACCTTAGACCAGTTAACCTGTCTGCTCGAGAGAAAGGGAATGGTAATGACCTATGTGAGAAAACACTTTAAAAAATAGTTTCTTCCATTAAAAAAAGAGAGAAAAATAATTCCAAACCATGCCCACAATTATCATCAACTTCCAGCACAAGGAAGATAATAATTTGCCTGTAAGCTACAAATCCAAGAGCTTTATGTTTCTTATGAATGCTGTAAGACTAACTGTAAAGCCTTTCAATGCTGTAAGGGTTACTACCCTACTTTACTCTGGCTTTAAAATAATTCCCCAGACTCCCTGCCTCCAGAACAGCATATCTAAATTTTCTGAGGTCAGCAATTGCCCAGGGTGGTGGCATCACTTAGAAAGAAACAAGGAGGGACCCAGCTGGGTTTTGGTGCTGCTTTGCACCTCAGTGGCCTTGGGATGTTGCTGACTGGGACAGTTCCTGTTCCCAGCCTGGGAGGTGACTAAAACTCATCTTCAAGTGCTGGAGCAAATCAGGTGCAAATCTGCTGCCCTCCTTCCCCTTTCCTCCCAGCACTGGCGGCAGAACCAGGGCTGTGGAAATTAAGGGAGTCCCTGAGTTGTAATTGCATGAGGCATTTAAAATTAACATTCATCTCCCTGACAGGCACATCCTCACACCTGGAACAATTTTCCATTTGTTTATATTTTTCAAGTGGAAAGCAGGATCAGAGCTGACATGCACCTTGTTGCACGATTACCACTGATTTGGGTGGCAAATCCACACACAGCTACAAAACCTGATAGAATCATGTATCACTATTACTGCACATGTTGGATTTCTTTTTTGTTTCAAAATTATTTCCTTTATGGCACGCTGATTTTATTTCTGTATTGAATTCCATTTAATTGTCACTTGTTTTAATCTTGCAGGAGGTTTTTAATCACTGAAGAGCTCCAAGAATGTCATCTGCTTACAGGTAGTGTATGCAAAAAGATGTATGGCTGCTATTATTGCCATAATAGCAATTATTAGGGGTGTATGTTATGGTGATATATAATATGGTAATATTATTATTAGGGGTGTATGTTATGGTGGGAGTGTCATTTGATGTGTCTTATGGGAGCAAAAAAGCAAAATGAAACCAAGCCTTCTCCCCATCTGGCACTTTGCCATTTCACTGGGTTTTTTTGTATAACTTTTCATTCTTTTCAATGATTTATTGTTTTTATTTGGAGGGGGGGAAGATGACATCCTGAGTAGCTTGGAGGGTTTGATCAGAAGGAATGTGACTCACTTCAAGCCAGCTGGGAACTGGCTAAGTGGGAAGTGGCAAATATTTTAATTTTGAGCTGTCTAAATCAGTATTTCCTTGGCCTTCTCTTTATGTGCAGCAGCCTTACTTCCTCAGGCAACCTTTTGCACTTTTGTATTTTGCAATTAAACACAACTGCAATCGCTTTTATCATATGAGCACGGGGGAATTTAGCAGCAGCCCGTACAGAGAAGGTTGACTGGCACTTTTCCTAACAAAATTTCATTTTCAATTGTCAAACAACAGTTGGGACATGAATTCTCTCCTGCAGTTCAGCTTTATGATAAAGTTTCATTTCAGGTTGTTTACCATTTCCAGAAGTTAAAAACAGGTAAAATACGCTGTTGCAGTAAAGGTGAAAAAAAAACCACAGAACCATTTAATTGATTATTTTTTCTTTCCTCCTGAGGGCCATTTTGTTGCTGTCTGTGATACAACACAAAAATACATCTTAAATCCACCACTGCTTTATACAATTGCATGCTGTTTCCACTGTTAATTAATAAATTGTAATGTCTAATATAAACTGCCCTGCATTCACCTCACTCCATTTTCACTTGCTACCATGTGACTCAGAAATCTGGTTTTGCTAGAATTTTCTACCACGGATGAGTTTGTAGGTTTCTAGCATGGATTTGGGATGAATGTATGTAATTTTCAACTTTTTAAGGCAGTTGATATGTGTGGCATTTACCTTCTCTGAACAGAGAGACATAATTCTGTCTCTCTCAGGGTTTTATCCTAAAGCAGCACACAGAGAGAAAAAGAGAAAAACAATTCTTATCTCTACTTGCTGTGCCTGTTGTTTTACACATGTTGAATGTGTTAGGAAGATTGTTTACCTGAAGTGATTTGGCAATTAGATTCTGCTGAGGATTGTTTTGCTTCCTTGGCCAATTGGAAAAAGCTGTGGCAGACAGTCATGAGTTTTCTTTAGTATTCTTTGTAGTATAGTACGTATCTTTAATTTAGTAGAATAAAGCAATTGTTCAGCATTCTGAATCAATGGAGTCAGATGCCAATCATTCCCTGAGTCAGGGAGCCCTGATTTTACAATAGGAATGGGCACAAGAAACAGCACTGGAATCCCATTCCAGCCCATAAGGGCCACTTCTCTCTGCTCCTGCTGATGTGCCTCCCATGACAATTACAAGTTATTCCCTTTATCCTTCACTACACAGTGCTTAAAACTGGCAACATCATCACAGGATTTAAATTAGAGCTTGTTGCCAATGTTTCACCTCCAAACGAGCTCAGCTTTTAATAAATTATCTTGAGCCTAGGAGAGGTTCCATCATGATTCACTCTGCAGCATCTTGAGTGCTGGGCTATGCCAGCAGAAATAATTTCAACAAGGCTCTCTGTTAAGATGCAGCATACGTGATTAAAGGAGCTGCAGTTTTGAACAAATGGTTCAACATGTTGGTGTCAAAAGGAAGCATTTTCCCCCCTCGACTGGCTTGGCAGCTGCTGGGCTTCATTATGAGGAGCAAAACAGGAGTGTGCAGACAGGTGCGTGGCAGATTAAGGGCTCCAAAACAAGGCAGAGCAACAGCTTCGCTTTGCTGGTAACAGAGCAGAGACAGAAAAAGAACATCCATGGAGGGCTGTGATTCAGGGAGAGCACTATTTTAAAAAAACAACAACAAAAACCCCCCCAAAAAAGTAAAAAAAAAAAACACCCAAAAAAACCAAAACAAAAAACAAACTAAAAACCCCGATACTAATACTAATAGTAAATACTAACACTAAAGTAAAATACTAGCAATTCACACAGTATAAGAACTGCCTCCAAAAATAAGGGAATTGCTAAAATACATTAAATTATTTGTCCTGTTTTCTACCACAAGCCTGTGAGGACGTTTTAAAAGAAATTGTGTCTTGAGCTGACAAAGCAACAGCTCCGTTTCTCAGCTTAAAATGAAAATTAAGAATTTGGCTATTGTTATTTAATGCTTAAGGACTGATTTCCTGGTGCTAAATATGTATTCAGAGGCTTAATTCCCACTGAAATCAAACTGCCGAAGTTCATCTCAGAGTGTCTTCTTAACTTACACTTCTGGAAGTGCAAAAAAACCCCAGTTTTGGAAATGTAGGGGTAGACAAAACAGTCATAGATTGCCTAGAAAAAACAGGTTTGTTCTTATAAGTGAGGCTCATCAGAAGGCTTAAAGAGTTAAGCAAGAGGGGACCTGGAATTATTTAGGATGTGTAATAATGATTAAGGCAAGCCCTGCCTTAATCTGGAGAAGGTGCCAAGGGGATCTGGAGGACCCTGAAAATTCTCCATGGGAAGGAGTCACACATGGGTGGTTGCACATGGAGCAAATGAGGCAGGATGGGAGAACCTTCCTCCAAATCATCCATCCCAGAACAAGCCAAAAATGCCCACTGAGACGTCCACAGGCTGGAAATTGCTATTAGAAATAAAATCTCCTCTCCCCTTACAGATGTGGGTACTGAGATCACACCTGGGTATTTCAGGGACAGCAGGAATTGGGGTGCTGTGCTCTGGGGCAGCGGCCAAACACACTTGGAGCCATCAAGGCCCCTCATTAACATGAACTGGACACATAATTTGACAAAAAAGGTCTTCCTTGGCCACCAGCTCACAGCATTTCTCTACGGTTAGTGGGATACTGTAAAACCAACAATCAGCAGTTTCTCAGGTGAAATCCTTCCCCCACACGTAAAGAAAAGTGAAATCATTGGTTATGCAGGGCACAAGGGCAAAGAGCAAAGCAGGGAGGCTTCTGCTGCCCAGGGTAAGATGAATATTAAGATAATGGTGATGTTAAGTGCCTGTTTACTTTTTTATTTTCCCACTGCGAAGCGATGCTTGCCTGTGAAGAATTGTCTTTAAATAACGCACCTTTGAAACAAGCTCATTACAAAACCATCTGAGCACTCCTGATAGTCAAGTTGGTGTGTGAGACAATGGCAAATTATTCATCATGAATAAATTACCAGATTAACATACTCAGCCTTTTTTTTGAGTTGTGTTACTGGAGCCCTTGAGGCTGGGGGTGGAACGAAGGCCTCAGCAGAGGAGTGGATAAAAACTATGGACAGTGAAAGGTAACAAATCCCCAGCCCCACTAAACCTATTGATTAAATTTTACAAGACAAAGAGACACATCAGGAAGGAAACTACACAATGAGGAATACTTTTTGTTAAATCAGTGACTAAATCAAAACTAAATTCACATCTTCTGGAAACTCCTAGGCTAATAGTTCATGTTAGGAGCAAATTAGGGATGGTAAGAAGGGAAGGTGAGTGAAGAATATATAGATGATTTTGCTAGTGTTTGAGGACCACTGGTGAAGAAAAAATCAGGTCACAGGTTGATTATACTGACTAGCTCATTCTTATCCTCCAGAGTTTCTGCAAATTCCAGCAGGGTGTTGCTCAGAGGAGGGAATAAGATTTTTCTGTTGCCTTCTTTTTACTGAAATGGTCTAAATAAAAGAATGAAGAAAAGCAAAAAGGGTGCAATCAGTGAATAACAAAGGAATGGCTGCTGACAGCATAAGGAAAATTATGGCTGATACACATTATGGCTTTCAGTACTGACAAAAATGCAGTAGCAGGAAAGATGTGAACAGCAGCAAATAGAACCAGGGTTGCACACAGTCCCCAAATTTGGCTTTTATGAAATTCTTCCATCTTCTATTCACAGCACTTGGCTTGCTGGCTCTGAGTTCTTCTGTTTCTATTTGTTTTCATTAAACGAGCAATTAGTCAAATCTGAGTTAATGAAGCTTGCTTAGTCATCCAAGGTCTGTAAAACTTTGCCAGAAGTCAGCATCTTTGCAACCCTTGAAAATGAGGGAGTCTGGCATGACAGGCTTTGCTGACTGGCCTCTTCCATCATCTGAAATCCCATTTATCAGCTCATTTCAGGCATCTTTTGAAAAGCAGGAGAGATGATGAGGGAAGACTTTGTCCTGTCAGGGTAGTTCATATCAGTTCCTTTAGACTAAAGATTGAGAGACTTAATCATCTCAAGTAGAGATGACAGTGAAATATCAGACTCTTGAATCAGCAATGATCAAGGGGGATGGATTTAGAGTACGTCTGAGAGGTGCTCTTTGCTCTCTGTACAGCAATTTGGAATCAGGGTTAAGTCCACAGGGATTTATCACACATCTGGGACAAAACCTGAAAGTGCTGCTCTGATCAAGAGGAATTTGATGGCCTTCAACTCTTTCAGGGTTAAAAAAAAAAACCTTTTCCTCCTCAAAGCTTCAATTGCAGACAGAGAGAGGTGCTGGGGATGGCAGCAAAGGGAAAGGCAAATGTGGTGTCCTGCATGCAGCAGCTCTTGGCAGTTTTCAGCATGGATAGGGATCTCCCAGGGAGGGAAGGAAACCAACACCTATGAGACTTCACAGACAGGCAGCAATTAGTGTGCTTAATTTCCTTGATAGAGTCATAAAAGCAGCGCAGAAGAATCTTTTGACACACACACACTCCCAGCTAAAGCAGAGCCTTCAGTATGCCTTGATATCCAAGCCAAAGTTAGCATTAAACGTTCTACCTCAGATTTTCATTCACATTATTAAAAATAATGATAAAAACTCAAACCTCCTTGTCTTGGAGGAAAATGGAGAATTAATTCCTCCAACCCCTATGAGTCTGTCTTCCCTCAGATGCTGGTGACACAAACTCTTGGTATTTCGTGTGGCACATGTGACTGAACAATCAGTTCCCACAGTGAAAGGCATGGACTTCTACAGGGGAATTAGGAACGGGTGTCTCAGAGGGAAAGCTATGGCAGATTCCTATTTTTAGTGCATTATTCACAGAGATGTACAACCAGGACTTGTATTGCAGCGTTCCATGCTTGCGTGCTCTCTCCTGGGGAGACAGTCTGACCTAAAGCTGGTGCCATGTGCCACCTCCTCCTTTCCTCTCCCCTCCCTGGTCTCTCCATGTCTCCATCTGTTTTGAGGCCATATAATTAACCACCTTTTGTAGTTTCTCCTCTTGCATAAATCCTTTTAAAACTGAAATGCATCTTAGGAAATCAATTAGCTGAAGTAAAATAATGTTGTGGCCTTACATCTACCTTCTGCATTTACTCCTTCCTTCTCCACCTTTCTCCTAACTTCTCATGGGGCCAGTGTCTCACTCCTGCTGTGCCATCACTGATCTCCTGAAAGAGTTTTAGAAATCCTGTATCAGGCCAGGATGATGTTGGATGTAATCAAGGATTCAAATCCTTTTCAATTCCGTGAGGAGAACCTTCCCTCTTTTCTTTGGGGCCTTAAACAGATTTGAGGTCCATCCTCAGTGTCCAGCAGTTCAAATACTCCCTGGTGAGAAGTTAACCCAGTTTGGGGCAGATTCCAAACCAGTACCAAGTACTAAATAAAGAAAATTATTTTACTTTCCAGTTCTGAGATTTTTTTTTTCTTCCACCTCAAGTAATAGTTAAATACTTTGTGTTCTGTGTCCTAGGGGCCAGTAAATTTGAACAAAAATGAAGTTCTTTCCTTCTGGCTTGTTCTTTATGACACAGAGAGTTAAAGCAGCTCCCTTCTCTCCAGAGAGAGAGAATCCCTTCTAGGATTCTCTCTCTCTGGCTGGGATCATCTGTGCACCACCTAAGGAAGCAAGGTTTTGGTGTAAAAACATGCCTCTTACCTCTTTTGTTTAACAGAGGCATGGTGATTACAGCTTAATCATAGGTTGTTAAATATATTAACTAATACCTGTAATGAACAGAAAATCAATGTACAATCTGCATTTTCAAGAAAAACAAGAGTCAGTGTCAGCCCTGTGGTGATTCATATTAGAGGTTTCTTCTTCATCTTCTTTTTTCTTGGTTTTTTTTTTCTTCTCTTTCACCTTTTTTGTTTCAGGGGAAAAGAAAACCAAACAAGCACAAGCTTCCAGCTTTATACAAATATTAGGAACTACTCTTCCCATAGTAGGAAATGTATTGGTTGCATGTCATCTGTATGGTCTGGCCATGCACAGATGGGTCAGGGCAGGCTGAATTTAAGCTGATTTCACACACAAGGGGATATTTGCTGAAGAGGACTGTAGCTCCTCATCCACTGGCTTTGCACAGCAAGTGCCTCTTGCCAGCACATTTCTGACAAGTCTTTACTGCATGAGCCATTTCTAGAAGCCCAGGGCTTTTCTTAGAGAAGCTGTTCTCTAAAACCTGCAAAGGCCAAGGGATGATGAGGTATTACAGCCGTTGTAAGGGACTTTGGGAAAACACAAATCAAGCCTTTCTCCAGTCCCCAGATACATATAACCATGAAACTGAGAAAACCTTGTTAAACGTTACCCCGCCAACCATGAACACAAAGTTTAAAAAGTTGGGATTTTTCTCAAGTCAGCTCCTTTAGATTCACGAGTTCTGACTTTTATTAATTTGTTTGTTATCCTGCAGCAGCTGGAAGCATCATCATTAATGCATTTTCTGGGGCAGCAATTCCAGAAATAATGAACTGGGCAGAGCTGAGACCCAGTGGAGAGGAGAAGGAGAGTGGCTCATCCTGCTCAGAGGCTGCAATCACAGCTGCACCACCAAACTGCTTCTCCAGCTGCAGCTTTTTGCAGACCTTCTGAGAGCTTTGGGGGATAAAATGTGTTTTCTGAGAATTCACAATGAAATTGTGCAAAAGAGGGATCTTGCTACCCTGTCACCCGGTATCAGCCCAGGTTTGAAGACAGAGCCCTTCTCTTCTGCCTCCAGAACAGAATTTTTCTGCTGCATCTTACATTTAAAATGCCCTCCCTAACCACAGCTTCTCATAAGGATTAAACCTTCAAAATGCACACACAGTGCAATTGAAAACTGCCAAGCCAACAGTGCTCAAAATTCTGATAGAAGCAGAGTGTGGAGCTAATACCAGATAACCTCTGACCTCCCATTGAGCCACAGCAAACAGCTGAAATAAATGCAGATGAACACATTCCTGGCTTTTTCCCATCTCACAGGACACTCCAGCCCATCCCACCCTCTCCCAACCCCAAAAAGCCCAGATGGGAAGGAACCCAAGCAAAGTCCCAGGCTCCAGCCTGAGAAGAGCAAGAGGAGCTGGCAGCAGAGCTGGTGATGTTGCCCTGGTGGATTCAATCTGGTCCCAGGGTTGGGACTTCTGTTAAAAAAAAATCTCAAAACTAGAGTTTGCAGCAAAGGTGCTTTGAGAAAGAAAATGTTTTTATTTTCTAGGACCTGTCCTAGAACAGTTTTACTCGTTCTATGCAATTAAAAATCATTGCTGAACATGCCATGGAATGCAGATGAATGATAGAGGTTTGTACACAAGGATGAGAGACTTTCTGGCATTAAGTGACATTATACTAAAAATAAAAGCTTTAACCCCTATTTTCTCAGTACATTAGCTTTGATTATTGTATTTTAACTTCTGAACTAGAAGTCTGAATGAATTACCCAGCACAGTGCCAGGCTCTAATCCAGATGCAATAACTCAGGCACAAGCTCTGCTGGGCTATTCCTCCAGAGTTTTCCACTGAGCTGTGCAGGGCTCTGCCTGAAGCCCAGGAACTCAGAATCCTGCCTGCACACAGGTTTTGTTATTATTTTATATTTTTATTTGTATCTATTCACTGTTCATGTCAAAAGTCCTTAAGTTCTCTCTTGGTTTTGAGATTTGTGATAAGGACTTTCAAATATCAAAAAGGCTCAGAGACGTTAAGACACTTCTAGAAATTTTGGCAGGCCCATGAAATCTGAGAAAGAGAATTAGAATTTTATACTTACTTTTTCCTTTTCCTCCTCTTTACTGGAGAAGGAAGAAGGGATAAAGGAAAAAGATTTTTTTTGAGCTTCCTTTGAGGGAGCCAATGCAAGCATTTGCAGGGAAATTGAAAAATTCATTTTAAACAGTTTGCTACAGCAATGCTTTGCCTCCCTCCTTTTCCATCAAGTCAGGACTCTGGAAATGCAAGCACATAAAATACTTTAGTGAAGCTTTCAGAAGGGAGAAGGGGGTCTTGTGGTGAGAAACAAACAGTTTATGAATCTGTTTGAAACCTCGCTGGGAAGCAGTGCTGCCTTTGCAGGGCACAGAAGGCTTTTGGAGTGCCTGCATTAGCAGAGCCTGGTGTGGAAACAGCTGAGTTTTCCATGGGCAGAGAGGAAATAGAGCTCAGGGACACTCAGCCACTGGAGACTGCAGGACAGGAAATGAAGGATGCTCTCAGGAGAGAGAATGAACAAGCACATGATGGAATTTCTGCCACCTTTCAGCTTCCACACAGCAAAACACGCAAGAATCCACACTGTGTATTTCCTCACCACACCTGGAAATTGTTATTGATGCCTGGCAAAAGAGAAACCCAAACCTGCAAAGGCTGAGGGTTAGATTTTGCCAAAAGGGTAAAACCACAGCAGGGAACTGGAGGCTTTCCCCCAAATCCTAAGCTCATTCTTGCTGCTGTACCAGTCAGTCATTTTGTGAGCTCTGATTTATTCTTATTAGGAAAACAAAACACAGCAAAAGAAGGCACAAACCAAACATTCATCTCATATTGATCCAAATTCTTTCACTTAACTCATAATTTCAATCCTTCAGAGAAAATGCATTTCTGTCCAGGCTTCAGCTAAATTGCTCCAAGAGACATATTCTAAACATATATTTTAAAAGTTGTCATGTGCCTCCGCCTCTTCTATTTGGAGAAAATGGAAAAAGCAAAAAAGCTAATGGAAGAGGAGCTGAGTATTTCAGAAATTTGTATTCTGCTTCTGCAAACCCAAGGGAATTCAACGATTCAGCTAAAAATGGGCAGCATTTGTTTTTGGTGTTCTTCATTTGCAAGTCTCTGGAATATTTTGAGCTTTAATCATTACACTAAAAGGAGACACATTCTGCATTTTGATTCTCTGGATCACAAAGGCATCATTTACACTTGGACAACAGCTTTTTATATTGGAAATCTCTAATCAGGATCAACACCTAAACTATGTGTGTGTGCTCTTCGGTGAGTGGGGAACAGCACCATAATTCCAGCCTGGGTATCCCTTAATAGCCACACGTTTTATTTCCTATATTATGTCAGGAAAGTAGAACAGAAAGGTGTTAAGAACATCTGGGACTGTATAAATAGAATTACAGGCTGGAGGGAGGCAAAGTCCCAGCACCATTAATGGAATTTTTAAAAGCAACCCATGTAGTAAATGTCTCCAGTTTGCTGAAGATTCACAACTTTCTATGCTGGAATTTTCCTCCTATTTTTTTTTAAATTACTCACATGCCTGAGTAGTTTTTTCACTGAATTTTTAATTTCATGGATAACTCAAGTGTATACAAATATATAGTAAATATTGATAGGTTAGTATGTAAAAACAGAGAGATGAGGAAAACAAGAATTTGGTTATTAAATCCTAAAGCAAGTAAGGCAAAAAAAAAAAAATCCTATGAGAACCTCCAAGCCCCAGCAGAGTTCTTGAAAAAAAATAAAAATACAAGTACAGACAAAGAATAGTCTCATTCTTTGGATAATGTTAACTGAAACGTGATTCCCCGTTTGACTCCGAACATTTACTTGAAATAGCACATTAATTTCTCTAATGAAATAATGGAAAGAAACTGAAACAATATTAGAGTTAATGACATTTTCTCCTGACTGTACTGGTACATTTCCTTATTTTCTGTGGGTTTTTTCATTCCTATAGAGAACACCAGTTTTCTGCAAAGTAAATCAAAACTGCCCGTTCCTTTGAGTGATTGGGAAGGGGGATGCAATAGGGAGAAGAAGAATATCCTCATGGTACTTTATACTCAGTGCTCAATATTCAATTCAAAGTTTACTGGAAGAGGATTTCCAGCGCTCCTCACTTACAGGAACTTCTCTAAGAGAGAATTTATGTGAGCAGGCTGTTTTATTGGAGTCTTTTCCAGTGCATTACACTGTAATGGAACCCTCATTCATTTGCAGACAAACTCGTGTCCTGGGCTCTGTTTCAAAGGGGGCTGAGCCTCCAATAATTAAATTGTGTACAGAAGGCAGTCACCTAAATTCCACGCTGTTAATTTTATGCAAAACAGAATCCTATTGATTTCTTGCACATTCTCAGCTTTCTGCTGGAGTAACACACATCCCACCAAGGGTATGAAACAGATTTTCCCATTAACTGGAAGTCTAAAGAAAGGTACATGAAGTTTGAAGTTCATGTGTCAGGAGGACCAAGGAGAAAACAAGAATGGGGCAGTTTGCTGCAGATCTTACACTTCCAGCCATAGAGTTTTCTCAGTAATCCATTGGGAATTCACCCTGGAATGTTTCTTTTTACTCAGTCCATGCAATTCCCACAAAATATCATGCAATTCTAACATTGTCATATATACATCTTTATTTTTTTCTGGCATGGAAATTTGAATGAGCTCTAGAGCTGCTTCTTCCACCTCCTCTCTCTCTCCCCCATCTTATGTTGTCACTGCCACTGGAATGAGTGGCCAGGTGAGGAAAGTTTGGGATGCTCTGGGACTGGGAGAAATGGTGTTGCTTTTTCAATAGGCTTCCTGCAGCAGCCACCCAGGTGTCCAGGCCTGCAGCCCCTGGTGTCACCTGTCCCTTGTTGGGTCTGGAGCCCACCCTGTCACCTGCCAGGGCAAAAATCAGCGCAGGAAATCCCAGCTGCTCTGCCTGCCCTGCAGAGGGTGAGGGGATGCAGCTCCTTTGCACAGCAAAGTCCACTCCAGACAAGGGAAATATTTCAATTATTTGAAGTGGGTTGTAGATTGGAGTTGTAATTGAGGCTTGGTTTCTCAGTGTTATTGCAACCTGAGTGCTGATCCATTGCAGCAATCAGCACAGTGCCCTCACTCACTGCAATTATTTAAAACTATTGAAAAGCAACACCCCATGGAAGCAATTGCTTTTCTCTTTTAGGGCATCATTTATTTGTAAATCACCCAGGGTGGGTCTTTGTGTTGCAAACATCACAAATGAATTCTGCTTCTCATAAAACAGTCATCTGATACCTCTTCAAATTGGAAAATAAAGCTGTAACGTTATAAGAACTGCTCTAATTGACCACTTCCTTTCAGAAAACTCTCAAACAAATGTGAGCAGCAAAGAATAATGAGGTAAATTTTCTAAAACACATCTTTTTCTTCTAAGAAAAGCACAACTTACTTGTTTCATTGCACACAAATTCCAGGGGAAGTTACACAAGCTTCACCAAAGATTACCTTTCTAGCCAGAGCTGCAATGCTACAAATTTGCCAAATCAGATTTCAGGCATTTCAAATGGAAAAACCTTGAGAGACTGTCCAGGTCTGTGCAGCAATTCAGATATAATGCCATGAACAGGTCAACTTTCCAATGAAGGAGATGGGGGCATTGCTCTATACAGACACCCAAATCTGACTGAGGCAGTGCATTAAGGCACGGGATCCTTCACAGGAACATTTAAGAATGAGGACAGTTCATCTGCCATGAAATAACCTGTCAGCTGAATTGGGTGAGACATGTCATCAGGGTCAAGAAAAGCAATTTTTTCCCCAATCTCAGGTTAAAACACAGGAAGCAGGGTTTTCTTTTTTGTTTTGGGTTTGTTTTTCGGGTTTTTTCTGCTTATTTAAGGGCAGCTATAAAAAGTCTAGACATGCGTAGCCTCCCTGGAATACCTGATGATACAGCAAGGACTGGATGTGCAATCCTATGTTTGACTCTGTCTTTGAAAAAAAGTTGTTTTTTCTTCCTCATGGGCTGATTAGAGTGATACCATCATGCTTCAAATCCAATCTGTGCCATCAGCGTCAGCAGAAAGATTTGTTTACCTTATCAAATTCTATTTAGGCCACCCAGAAGTGGCTCAATGACAATGCACAAATATATTCAGAGGGAGAAGATAGCAAGTGGTAAATGACTATTCAGTATATCATAAAAGCACAATAACAACCACTGGATGAAAGATAAAGCCTGACTCATCCAAATTAAAGTATGGTACTAATTATTTAATGACTGCAAGGGAAACTGCTGGCATAGGCTGGCTTGGGACTTTGTCACCTTTGTGGAGATAAACAAGGACTGATTGGACCCACATCCTGCAGCAGTTTTTCAGAAGGAGCTGTTGCTGCCTTGGGGCAACAACATGGGCTTGTGCCACCTCCCTCATTTCCCTCCCAGCCCTCCTCTCTGTCTCAAAACAGCGCAGAAAGCTGTAGGACTCCCAGAAATGGTAATTTGGTAAATGGAAATAATGGCCAGCAGAATGCAGAAGCTCAACACAACCTGTGTGCTCACCTCAGAATCCATCAAATCTGGAGCACTGGAATAAGATCAGTGCCAGCCCCTTTGAACTCTGTAGCCAGCAGGATTTGATAACCAACAGGAAAAAGATTAGGAACTGGGAGGAATGTTTCCCAGATGCTTTTATAATGTTTCATGATGCTTTTAGACAGGGACGGCTGCAAGTGAAGGCTGGAGAATTGGTGCCCTTTGAGTTCCTCTGCCTCTGGGCCCAGGGTAGCAACAAGAGGAAGATGAATTTCAGGATCTGAGCTTGATCTTACACCTCCTGTTCATCTCTGTAGACAAAGATCAGAGGGGTGAATGGAAAGAGTCTCCTCCCACTTTGCCCAGCCCTGCTCAATGCTCTGCTGTGGGGAAGTGCTGAACAGTTTGCAAGCAGAAATTGCATCTTCTGGCCAAAGAGAGCAGAGCATGAGGATTCTGCTGCTCATGGCCTCTCTGAGGGTACCTGGCTTCAATCTGAACTGACAGTTCAGACATAAAGATGAGTTTCAGCAGCTCCAACTCAACCTCTTCCACTGTTCATGACCAGATAGTCCCACAGGTGGCTGCACTCCTCCACTCTCCCCATTGACATTCATTTGACATGCCCAGACACTTACAGATCCCTTCACAGCAATCACTATAAATCCATCCCAATGGGAAAAAGGAGGAATAAATCATGTAGCTTCATCTCTTCCCATTCAAATATTCATTTGCATTATATATAGATAATGAGATATCAGAGACCTCTTTCCTCTTCTCGCTGTGCACACAGTCCTGTCAGAATTAATGCTGCTCCAGCTCTTCATTGATTGCATTGAATCTAAAGATCAACATTTCTCCTTTTAGTCTCCACTCTCCAGGGTGAAGACCTGAATATAGAAAATGAAAGAATCACTAGTCAAAACCTTAGAATGGGATTAATTTAACCTGTACTTAAAGTACTAAGAAATCTTTTGCTCTGCTGGGAGTGAAATTTCTGGTCCTGATGAGATACTGGACAAAAGCAGAGCTGGAAATGTTCTGTCTGCTTCAGTGTCTTGAGACTGGACACTCTGCTGTGCAAAGCAAGTGCTGGGCTAAACCAAAGTTAAAAAGTAAAAAGAAAAATTAGGAAAAAGGGAAAACCCCTGTGCCTAGAAACCCAAAGAACAGAATTGCAAGCAGCCTTCAAATATCCAGGCAGTGTCAAGAGCTGAGCCAGCATACAGCCCAGCTGAGCTCACCCTAACCACTAGTCCCATCTTAACACCCTTGAGGAGTAACAGATTTTGAAATATTCAAAATATTTGACCCCTGTGGAACAAATGGAATTGAAAGCCAATCACTGAACAGAAAAAAAAAAAAAAAAACAAAAACCAAAAAAAAAAAAAACCCTAAAAGTGACATGTGAGATTATTGAGCCAATCTCTTACTTCTCTTACTTCAGGAAAAACAGAGAAAATAGGTCTGGCCAAATTGTACACCTGGAAATCTCTCTTGATACCATGACTCTGTGTAGTCTATTCAGACCCAGTCATGTGGCAGTGGGCAGTTTGTCTGTTTAACATCCTCTAATCCCAATTTCATTCTGCCTTCACCCCTTTTACCCTGCAGGTTCTTAACAGCAGTGGTTTTATCTCTTTCAAAATGCAGCCCTCTCCCATCTCAAGCTCCCTGTCCAGAGCCTTACCTGGCTTCCAACAACAAAATTCCACTAGTACCAGTGAGATGTGGGTGAAATTCCTTCCTGGTATCATTCCTGATGTATGAGATGTTAAACTGTGCTTTCAAGAACTGTGTGTATCAGTAAAGAGCTACACAAACACCCGCCCAGAGGAAGCTGAACTGGAATGCTCAGGTGCAGAAGTAAATTCATTTTAAAGAGGCTGAGAAAGTATTTCGGGGAAGAGTTGCAGTGGAAGGCTTCACAAAGGCTGTGAAGATTTGCAGTGGAACTCAGTTTGAAAATAATGAACAGAAATGCCATCCCTACCTAAAGTGTTCTCCAAAAGCCCCTTACCCAATGCTTCCTCTGGGCTTCCAACTCATCTCCTGATTGCTGCAGAAAACATCCTTTAAAAAAACCACCTAAATGAACAAAATCCATGACTTGCAGAGATTAGGGATTACATTTTTTTTAAACTTGCAACCCTCCACATTCAGTGCAAAGTATACGAAAAAATAACATTGCTAGCAATGGCTCTGCTACTGCTCATGGAAAACATCTTTCCTGATCACTTACATGGCAGATCTGCAGCTGACATCTGCTCAGCAGTTTGAGATTGCTTTGCTGACACATAAAATTGAGTTTCACTGTGAAATCAAGATGATATCATTGCCTATTATAATAAGTTGCTAAAGCCCATGGTAATATTTTTCTGTCTTTTTCAATCAAATTGTTATCTTTTTGCTCTCCTCTCTCCCTCCCAGTCACTAGCTCTGATTTTATCTTCTCCACAAAACACTCATAGGAAAACTATTTCCGTTGTGTTTTTAAACTGCCGTTGCTCTCAATAAAACTAATTAACATCTTGAAGTAAATCAGTTCCCTGGGTCTCCTTAGATTTCAAATGAAGCTGACCTATGCACAACGGGGTCTTCACTTTAGATTGAATGTGCTCATTAGTACCTCCTAATAAATGAGACTACGGGGTGGTGCTGCTCATCCCACCTCCCAGAAAGTGCTGCAGGAGGGGAGGGTGGAACTGGGACAACTATTTGATTTAAGCATGCCCCATACTGTGCTCTTTTTCACAATTCATCAACAATCAAAACGCTGAGAAAAGACTGAGGAAAAATAATTGAGAGGCTCAGAGCTCCTGCTAAAAAACTGGGCTGAACAAGAGAGGCCTCATGAGCAGCAAGGAGCCCCCTGCACCCCAAGGACACACAGGCCTTGAGGATGCTGGGTTACCCTCAAAGCTGAGGTGTCACAGACAGCATTTCGGACGGAGCAGAGAAGCAGCTCAGAGGAGAGTTGTTCTTCATCACACCTGCTCCAGGCTCTGGAGCCCATCATCATCACACTGAAACTCCAAGGGGAATGAGCTGAGCTGCCTTGAGTTCAGACCTTTCAGACGTCCCCAAAAAGAGAGAAGTTTTGAGGCAAGATTCCTCATCCTCACTTGTTCTTCAGCACAGTCACTACAGCCAGATTTCAGTAAAGAAAGTGCCCCTGCACAGCATTCCCAAAGGTGATAATCCTTTCCTTCTGCTGATAACCCTGAAGTTACCTGGGAAATTAATGCAACATTATTAACATCAGAAACACTCAGAGCATTCCCAGGTGAGGCAGGGGTGTGGGGACCCCTCAAGCCTCAGCAGAGAGCTTTGCTGGGTGGGTTTGGCAATGGAGAGGTGAAGGTCAGAGCTGGGCCAACAGCACAGTGGTGGAAACCCAAGGACACTCTCATCACCCACCCGTCCTGTGAGAGATCTGTGTGGATCCAGAGAAAGCATTAGCAGGGCTAACACTTAGGGTCTGTTCAGAAGAGGGACAGGGAACATTTCTGAATACCTTTAAAAAGAATAAAATAAATAAACAAACAAATAAAAGCCTGAAACAAAACAACCAAGAATAAAGAAAACAAAACCAAACCAAAACAAACAAGCATAACCCAACAAAACCCCTCTAGCTTCTTTGATTCCTTGTTAGCCTTTTTGCTATTCCCTCTGTTTGGGCCTGAAAGTTCACAACTGGATTTCTTGTTCCTACAGGCTGTCCAACTCAAAGAAGACCCCTTACAAAAGATCTCATCTATAAACCCTCATTTGATGAAAAAGAATATCTGTCTTTCCTGTCTAAATGCCAGGAGCAGCACTTCTTCCTCCTGAGAGCTCCAGATACAATCCTGATTAAATTAAACCAGATAAATGTTCCCTCATTCCTTTGTAAAGTAGCAGATTACCCATAATCCCCTCCCTAGGAATTCAAATTTTCTTTCCCTTGGAAAAAGGCTCAGTCATGTCACATCTGAAAAGAGACCACTTAGAGATCTGCCATTCAGGATTAGAAAGTAAATAAAAATAAACTCTGGGTAAAAGTGTTTGCTTTCATTCCCCAGTGATGAAAACAACACCTGCAAAACTACATTTCCCAAGTTGCCACAGGTTCCCAGCTCAAATTCCCACACTAAATTTCCTTCTGTAACAGGCTTTGTGGCCAACTAAAGCTTTTCACAGATTATTTGGGAGGGTGGTGGTGCCATATTTGTAGGTTGTTATTATTCCTTACCTGATCACTAAACTAAAGACTTGCAGCTTTTTTCTTGAGTTGATAACCTAGTACCTATTTCTTGAGTTGATAATCGAGCCTTTTATTCTCACAGTTTCTAATTCTCCTTTGCAAGAAGGTAATATTAAGTGAAAGCTTTAGGTTAGCATGACTGAAATTTTCAATTGTTCAGTAGAAGAGCGTTTGAAATGTGGCAAAATTCACAGTTAGGCCTTGGTACTAAGGAGCCAAGAACAAAACTTGCATTCCAAGGACTAAAATCTCCAAGCTGTTTACAGACAAGGGTGTGTGCCTCTCTTGCCTCAGGCTGCTGATCAAATTATGCTCTGGGTTAGCTGAGGATTCAGAGGCTGTGTACTTGTCAGAGTCCACTTCTAAATATAGTCAGCATTTGAAAAAACCTTGCAGATTCATTAAGTTCATTAATAAAAAGAGAAAGAAAGCGAATCTGAATAGAAAAGCTCTTAATTATTGCTCTCAATCACAATATTGTCTTTTCCAGAAGGTATGCAAAGGAGCTTGCTTATTTTCCAGTGCCAGTAATGTTTAGATTATGTCCACTTTATCTTTTTTTTTTTCCAGGAGAGTGAAGGTGGAGATTTCTTTCTGAATAATCCCTGAGTCCTATGTGTTTGAATTTGGTGCATAAAAGAGGGAAAAAAGGCATTTAAAGACTTTGGGACTAGACTTATGCTTTCAAAGATACTTTGGTGCTCACAGAATCAAATATTAATACGCTGAGATTTAGGTCCTAAATATTAAGGCAGCTGATATCTTGAAATCATACTGCTTAGCTTGCTGGCTTAAAGTGCAAAAGTCTCTTTTTGTACCAGAGAGAGAGATTTATTCTTACAATTGATTAGAACAAATGTAAGCACACAATTAGAGTTCATTTTCACCGAAGGCTTCAGAACAGCAATCTACCTCCTATGTTCCTTATTGTTTAACAAGGCACCTGCTGGGAGTTTTTATGTGTGGAGGTTAGGTATATTTAGAAGTATATTCTGATTTAAATACATGTTATTTTGATGTGACCTACTCAATTATAAATGCAGAACTCCGATATAAAAACACAGCTCCTCCTAGAGAACTAATATCTAGGCTTTAATTTAACTATTAAGCACTTCCAAATATACACACTAAATTAAAGCATTGGGGAAACCTCTTGTAGAGTGCAAACAAGGATCCTCTGCATTTCTCACCCCAAATGCCCCTCTCTGTCTTTGAAACTTAGTTCTCCACCTAACAAAATGAGTTTTTTAGTGCTGCTGGGTTTATGGATCCAAAGGGGACTAATTGCCAGGGTGTTTGAATATTCCTCTGCAGTGCTGGAGCACGCTGTTGCCTCTAACCCCATTGTTTCTTTGCTTCTGTAGAAATGGGGGCTCAAAGAGGGTCTCAGGAAGAGGCAGCCACCGAGCAGAGCAGCAGGGATTTGTGTGCACATGGAGCCAGAGCAGTGCACGGGCATATGCTGTCAGAAATGAGTGCTAATTGCCCTGGCATCCACAGGCCAATAAAGCTGATTGGTTTTTAATTCCTTGCGCTGGGATTCCAGCTGCAGGCAGCACAAACAGAGCCACAGTTTGCAGGTATTGCTGGGGCTGCTCAGCTGTGCTGGGGGCTCAGTCCCACACAGAGATTTCTGCTGGAGATGCCCAGGTCACTCCCTTCTCCATCATTACCTTGATGCCTTTTGGGGCTGCCTAAAAGCAGAGGCCAAACAAAATTAAGGGAATAAAAAGCAGCTATATTTATTGAAGGGCCTTCAGGTACATTTAGGGCACAAGTCATGGGGTTTCATACTTTATAAGTTTGGTCCATAATTTATAACCTCTTTCTTTCTTTCTTTCTTTCTTTCTTTCTTTCTTTCTTTCTTTCTTTCTTTCTTTCTTTCTTTCTTTCTTTCTTTCTTTCTCTCTCTCTCTCTCTCTTTCTCTCTTTCTCTCTTTCTCTCTTTCTCTCTTTCTCTCTTTCTTTCTCTCTCTCTCTCTTTCTCTCTCTCTCTCTCTCTCTCTCTCTCTCCCTCCCTCCCTTCCTTCCTTCCTTCCTTCCTTCCTTCCTTCCTTCCTTCCTTCCTTCCTTCCTTCCTTCCTTCCCCTTGCCTTTCTCTGCTGACTGGGCAGCTGATGCCATTTGCATTTCTCACTTGGAGAATTATGAATTATGGTTATTTGTATATTTTGAACAGAGTTTATAACCCAGGAGTGGGTAGTTGGATGTACAACAAGCAGAAGGAGCCAGGAGCTGGCATGACCAGGTGGATCCACCAGCTGAGCAAGTCTGGCTTTGCCAGTTCTGAGTGTTTTACTCACCTGTCTAGACCAGGAATGTGGATTTTGCTTTTTCTTGAGATGCATTTCTACTCAGTGAACTTGTATCTCAGGTTTTTTAAACTGGTGACCTTCAGCTTTTGCTGGCTTAAATGAAAATCTGCTGAAAGCTTCCTGAATGGTGCAGGGACTGCTGTAGTGTGACTTGAGGCCCAGGGGACAAGGGATATGATCCTCCTGATTCACTGCTGCCATGCCTTCAGAATCACAGCAGGGACTCCAGAGAGTCACCAGAGCAGGTACAAACAGTCCCTAATACTGCAGGAGAGTTATTTAGGGTCCTTAGCATTTGGAAGGCATTGGCAGCCATAAAATCAAGTCACACAAGGAATGTGGGATCTTGTGAGCCTCTTTTGGTCATTTCCAGGTGACCACTCAAATTTTCCAAACTCTCTCCCCATCTTTTCTCGCTGGCCAGAGATGGTGCCCCACTTTGTAGGTTTGGAGAATCAGTAAGTGATATTTTCCTTAGAAACGTTGCTTTTCATGGGAAGTTGAAGATTTACTGTGTTAACCAGAAAGCAAGTTCTCTTGAGGCAAAACCCAAAGAAATTTGAGGCTGTGGCAGCTGCATGTGTGGTTTTGTGTAACTGAAGTGAAAAGTCAATGGGCAGATGTTCAGAACTGTGCAATCTGCATGCACTGCAAACTGACTTGCTTGAGCATCACAGGAATATCTGAAACCTGGGTAGGAAGGCACTGAGGTGAGGCCACAGCAGCTGTAAAAGCTCTGTTTTGGCATTTGACCATCTTCTAAACATAAACAGCAAAATAACTCATCCATCTCCAGGCTCAGGAGTGGCTGTGTGAGTTAGCTTCAACTTAAACCTTGCAGGTTTAAATTGGCTTTATAGCCAAATACACTCAGACTGAGGTCAGGCAAGGCACTGGCAGGTTATGCAGGCAGGCTGAATCTTTTATTTTTATAAAACTCACTGGAATCCATTTGCAACAACAGATGCCATGGAGTGCATCTGCCTGATCGTTCACCACTGATAATAGAGCTGGAGATAGCTCAGTGAGCCTCTTCATCATGGATTTCTATTTTCTTTTATAGTCTTAAATATTCTCCCTGCCTTTATCTTAGAAAACATATTGCACTTTAGTTTCTATTTCGCTGGTTTTTGAACACTGCTATTTTTAAGGGGCTATTACTTCTCCCCTTTTGCTAAGTTCAGCATCTTATTCTTCAACAAGAAAAAGTATAACTGAATAAACTAAACTTTTTTTTTTCTTTTTATTTTTTTTGCTTTGTCATTCACATGACTTTGGAAAGCAGTAAGCCGCAAATACTTTTGGGTTTTGGGTTTTGTGTGTGTGAACCTGCAATCAACGACTTTCCTGTATTGAAAATCAACCACTTTCCTGTATTTGATTCTATGATTTTGTTTTTTTGCTTTGCTTACCCAGAAAAAGACACTTAAACATTTGCAGTCAGTAAATGTTGGCAAGCAGATAGCTGTGCTGTGATTTTCCCTACTTTTCAAATTTTTTATTTTGGCATTACTTGAAAAGGGCATTCTTCTCTTACAGAGTGAATTAAATTGGGATATAACTTCTGTTTCCCTCTGCAGAAATCCTATTCTAAACCTATTAATGTTGGGTGCATCCTTATGCACACCAGATATTGTTCCTGTATCTTTATTTCATCACTAAGATTGGTCCATTTGATGAATTTATCTTCAGAGAAGCTGAAAAATAAGATTACAGGGGCTGGATTCATTTTGACAAGCAGCAGCAGGTTCACATTTGCTTTGCACTGCTGTGCTGCTTTTCCCCACTCAGTAGTAGAACCACTCCTGAGCAAACCTCCCCCTGCTTTCCTTCACAGTCTGAGACAAACAGATGTTTGCTGAGATGTTTAGCATCTGAAATGATCAGTCTGCTCAGATTCTGGCATTTATTTACTTTATATTTCTTGAGGCTTTGGGGGTTGGATTGTTTTTGTTTTTTTCCAGTTGTGTTATGAAGAGAAAACTTCAGAGTCCCATTGTGAGTTTCTCATCTTCAAGCTGCAGCTCCTGCCCAACAATAGGACAGTGAACAATGGCCCATCAGAGCTGCAGGAAGCAATTCAGGATTTGAATTGGGTAATGAAGAGCAAATGTACTCTGCTCACCACAGCTACTTGGAAGTTGCTCTAAGATTTTATGACAAATCTTCTGCAACAGTCCAGCTGCAAGAGAAATGTCTTGTGCAAGAGCAGAAATAGAAAGTCTTCATTCATCAGCAGTGTCTCTTTGATGGCTTCTTTCTTTCTCCTTTTTTTTTCAGATGTAGTCAGAAAAATGGATATATTCCACACACCGAGGTCAATGGTACACATTTTCCTTTTCTTCTTACACCAGAATCATCATGTTTGTGTAGATGAGCACTGGTCAATGTCACACCAAGTACCAAGAACATGGTCTTCTTTCTTTTCTTTTCTTTTTTCTTTTTTCTTTTTTTGTTTTGTTTTGTTTTGTTTTAGACCTCTTTATAAGGTATACATCATATTTTGGTATTTGCAGAATGAACAGTGTTTCTGGTTCAGACACTTGACTTGCAGAGATAGATTTCTCATCTTCCTTTGGCTTGGCACGCTGCAGTAGGTCTGTAATTTATTAAAGTTAGCATTATTTGTGTTTAGGGCTGAGGAATGTCCACATTGGGTAGGCCTGAGGGTGAAATCAATGCCATGCAGAACACCAAGCCTCATTATTCTCATTCTGCAGCTAAACTGATGGGATGTTTAAAAGTGTGATGGATAAGTTGGAAAGTAAACCAAGAAGCAAGATCTGGTCTGTGGAAGGACTGGATAAAAGAAATTAGAACATGCAGGCTGGAATTTAGCATCTAAAACAGTGTAGTAGTGATTGGTGTTTATGTGCATACCTGGCATATATAATTAACTCATTCAGAAACATTTGCTAGATAAAGGACAGAATAATCAACAGAAAAATGCATGATCTGACATCTGAGAAACTGATTCTGTGTCTGGGAAATGAGTGATGGCTTGTTTGGACCTGCTGGCTGCATGTCTGGTGATGCCTTGGACTAATTCACTGATGAACATCTGAGCTCATTACTCACTGAACTAATTCACCTGGCTGGGAAATCTGGACTTGGGCTTGGTGGGAACAGACCCAGGGAAACAAGGGCTGATGGATGAATGCTGGGCAGTGCTTTGCATTAATATTGCCTAATGGGTAAAGAACTAATTATGGGAACAGAAAGAGCAATGAAAAGTTCTTGGGAAAGTTTGGGGAGGTGCAGCTGCAAAACAAATTTGATCAAATCTTGGGTTGTTCTGCCCTGTAGTTCTGTGGTAGAGGATGAGAGTCATGCTTGAAGCACATCTGGGAAATTTATGTTTACTTGGCAGTCCAGAGTTATAAAAGTTGAGGAATGCAGAGGCAGTAAAGTTACTTAAGGAATTAATGAGGCTGCTAGAATATCAGCCATTGTGTTTTTCTGGTTGTTGGGGAGAGAAAAAGAATTATATGATCATCCATCATGGTTTCTGGTGTTTCTTTCAGCATAGGTGGAGAGAAAAAACACTCTTTGGTTTTTGATAACAAAACAATTACCTCCCTTTCTGCTGCAAATCCTTCTGCTTTGAGGGAACAATATTTCCTAGAATGAAAGTAACAATGCTGGTTTGAAAAGTACATTATAAGCCAGAATAGCTTTCCCACTGCATTCTGGTTTATGTCTCTGCTATTGTATTTTAGTGTTTCTCTGAAATGAGCAAGCTGTGTCTTTTCCTTGTTGCAGTTTTCCAATGAGTGCACTGTGTCAGGTCACTAAATACAACATATTTACAACTATTACTAAGAAATCAAATTAAATGGGCCATGATTCTTTGGTTCTTGATTTAATCAAACCCTTCATATATTTTTTTCAAAAAGCAGGAATAGATCTCAATTACATAACTATTCTTCCCTAGAATTCTATGAAAAAGGTCCTTTTTTTGAAACCTTGGTAGGAGAAAAATAGCAATACTGTTCTGAGCTCCTGTATAGGCTCCTTCTTGTTGTTCCTTGCTGCCACTCCATACGGTTCATACATTTTTAGTAGTAGAATAAGAATATAAATCTCTAAATATGTGCTTTATTAGTATAGACAAATAAATAAATGAATTGCCCTAAAAATTGAAAGTGCCCCTTGAGATTCACTGAGCCATTCACAACCCAAGCTTGGCAGGCAATGATTTACCAGACCATCTATAACTTTTATTTGAAAAACAAGGACAATTAAAAATAGTATGAGGCATTTTGGTCATGAATTATTCTGACCAGGATTGTAACTAGAATTTTATTCCAATGCCTAAATGAAATATCTCCCTGCATATCCAGTGAGTTTCATTATGGCTTCAGTTTTATTACCTCACTTTGAGAGATTTAATCCTTTTCTTGGAAACGCATAACTCTTCAGAAAGTACAAATAAAAATGAAATACAGCAATTTTCTGGGTGGGGGGGGTAAGGGGAGAAGAATAACAGGAGTGAAGGAATCAACTTTTATATTTAAGATGACTAAACTTTTATGGCATTATTTTATTGAGGTGCTCTTAGCATTGTAACAGCTTTTGAAAACTCAGGAAGGGCCAAGCTTAGAGGCCACAGATGTGGTGCTGTGGTACCCTGTTGCAGTAAGATGAAAAAATCATAAAGGCTTCATAAAATCAAGCCTGCTCTCCTGGAATCAGTGGCTGGCCTTGTCAAAGCCCAGGTCTGGTTTTGCAAGGTCTGGTGTGAAAGCAATCCTGCTGTGAGCACTTTGTTAACATAACGATCTATTCCTGGGTAAAAAAACAACTTGCAAAAACTATTTTATAAAAATCCTGTATAAACTGTTTTTATACCTTAGATAGAAAAATGAAAACTATCTCTCACAAACAGCTGTTCCTGTATGTAGACACTGAGAGTTTGAGTGACCAGTCAATACAGGATAACAGCTTGTTACTAACTAATAAAAGTAATTGGCAAGGAAACTACTGACCAATTGGAGTTCCACACTGTCTGTAAAACTGTATAAAAAGGAGTTATTGAATAAAGGATGGGTTTTTTCCACCATGAAGAAGATGGAGTCTGTGTGATTTATTCTCATTGCCCCTTTCCCACAGCAGCAGCTGTGGTGGGATCCTTGGAGGGTCCAGGTGACCTGGATGCACAGTGGAGGAATTTTCTGTGGTCATAAGAAAAGAGACAGACAGAATTCCTTCTTTCCAACCCAGATCCCAGCACCTCACTTCAGCCACTCCCCTCTGTGCCTTGGAGCCTCTTTGGGTAAAGCCCAAGAATTGCAGAATTCCTTCCAGGGACTCTGCAGCAATCAGAAAACCAAGGGGGTTCCTGTTCTGTCCCCAGGGCTGTGGAGGGGCTGAGCCCTCCTGGAGCAGAGCCCTGACACTGAAACCCAGGGCAGGGGGGCCTGGGGCAGCTCCAGGGCTTTGGATGGAAAAGGGCTGCCCAGGAAGAGAGGTCTTGCTGCAGGGAGGGTTAATAGGCCCAGCATTTTCTTTTGCATGAAAGTCACCGTTCAAATAATTTAGTAATTTTTGAGTTGTGATTAACCTGACAAATGTTTCTCTTCACTCTTCCTTCCCTTTCTCACTCCACTTTTCATCAGTGTCTTGGCACTTATAAATCCAACCTATTTTGTGTGTGAAGGGTAAAGATTAATGCTGCTGAATGGGTTTATCTTTTTAACAGTGCTGTCACAGGCTGAAGCATGTTACCCACAGTCTAAAAGAAAATTGCATTGTAGATATTTTCTGCCTGAAAATGAATTTGCTCTTTTGAAATATAGATGGAAATAAAACTATTGTGTTGGTAGATAAAGATATATGTCTTTTAACCTGTTTTATTGCATTTGTGCAAACAAATTCAGTATAAGTCTTAAAATGTTACTCAAGAAGAGAAAAAGGGAAAAAGAAAAGAAAAAAGAAAAATTAAAAACAAGGGTAAGGATTGAGATGGAAACACAAAACAGGAGAGTGAAAAATTCCTGTAATTAAACCCAGTGGTAGAGTTTAGATGCAAAAGGCACAAGGTCAGAATTTAAAAATTATTGGTGCTCAGCTGCTGTGTTTTGTTTTTTGAAGTCAAACAATTGACATGGAAAATGATGGGCAAAGTAAATTGATCTGTCTGCACACTAATGATGGAACTCATATGATAGATCCCTCTGAGAATAAAAAAAAAGAGGATTCTGAATATGAAGTATTAGAAAAACTTTTCTTCTTGTAGTACCTGTGCAAAGTTATAGGAATGGAATAGATTATAACTTCTTATATATGTGGCAAATATTTGATTGAGGCTGGAGTATCAAGAAAGAAAGAGTTTCACCTATTAATTGTTTCTATTTAAAAATTAAAACACCTAGAGGGGAATATAAAGTCTCAGTCTGCAAAGGAATTTCCAAGAGAGCTACTCTGTAGTTAAACCCACAGGAAATAAAAAGTCAATGGAAATTGCACTTGAAGAACATTAATGGAAAAAGATGGTGCAAGTCCAAGTGCAGGGAATTAGGTAATGCTAAAGGAAGCAGAACCACCTTACATCATCCCTGTGTGTTGTGTAAATGTAGTGCCTGCAGAAACATCAACACCACGGACAGAATTTCTCTTGAGAAGAATGTCCTGAGCACTGGCTGTGCCCCAGCTCAGGGTTGATGCAGAGTGTGGGACAGGCTCAGGCCAGTGACTCCACAGGTGCCTGGGTTCCAGCACCTGCTGTGAGTTCTGGATATAAAATAGAAGAGATTTACCCCAGAAACCTTCACCTACATGCTCTCTGTGTCTTACTTCCTGCAGCAGATCCCATACTCAAGATCTTCTCCTTCCTTGTTTTAATTGTTTGTTGGTTGTCTCTGCACTATGCACAAGCTGACCTTCAGCACACCCTGACCTTCCCTGTGGTGCTTGTAGCTCATGTAAATACTTCTGAAATGTAAATACTTCTGAAATGTAAATGCTTCTGAAATGTTTTCTCTCAGCCCCTTCTGGAGGAAGCAGGGCTCAGGGAGGCAGCCCAGGGAGAAGATGCTGCCCACCAGAGCTCAGGCTGACACCAACTGAAGGTCCCAAGAGCTGTGAAGAAGCTGGAGAGCAGCACAGAGATGGTGGCAGCAAACTGGGTGTGTGGAAGAGAGTTCCCAGGAGCCAGATAACTGCAGAAAACATTGACAGTGAATAAGAAATTCAACGTTTTCTCGTGCCAAGGGAAAACAAACCCTTTCACCCTAATTTAAGGATGAGCAGCTTTGCATGTCTGTTGCTTTCTGCCCTTATGCCTGATCTTATTAATACTGACAGCAGAAACCTTAACCATGTGTTTCCAGCCTTGGACTCCCTTGTTCTTACAGGATGGGAGGTCAGCAAGGCAATAAAACTGCTGGTTAAAACATTGTTTAACACATTGTCATAAGTACAAATCCAGCATTTTTTACTTTTAGTATTGAGTGCTAAGTACAAAACCAGCATTTTCACCTTTAGTATTGAGTGCTAAGCTGCTGATTGATGTCACAGATCTCATATTACAAGGTGAGGCAAATGTCCTGTAAAGCCAACCCTATTCCCCAGTGAAAAGAGCAAGACTTTAGAAGGTTTCCACACAGCAATCCAACTCCAGGCTACTGCATGGCAGGCACTTTGGGAAAACATTTCCTGAGGCTTTTAGTGTGAGCCAACAGGGACAGTAGCTGATGCTCAAAATCCCCCTTTGAATCAATGGATATAGAAACTGAAACCTTGAGCCTGACCTCAGAAGACTACCCAAAGAAAAAGGCCTTAAAAGTTTTCCTGAGTCCAAGGTATATTATGTGAGGCAGTACCAATTAAGAACTGACACCTGGATTATTTTCCCTTTTAACTCAATAGCTGATCCCACAGAGCCACAATTTGGACTTTTCTGCCCAATTACAAAATACCACCCAAACCCATGAAGAAGAAGAAAGAAGAAGCATGAAGAAGAAACCCAGGACAACACCCTGTGCCCTCCATCTTGCTTCCATCCACAACATGCTAAAAATCCCCAACCCTCAATTTCTCACAAAGTGACACACCTTCACTGCTCTCTATAATCTATTTCACAATTTTGTGGATTCCAGTCTATCTTGAAATCTGGGAAATTCTCTCTATGAATGAGGGTCAAAGTCAGTGCTCCCCTGGGGATCAGGGCACCCCAGAGCAGACACAGAAATATTCCCAGTGCTCTGGGTTTCCACAATTATGGACCTCTTATTTCAGAAGAACTGCTTGCACATTCCTAAAAGGTGTCACCCAGCCCAGGGAGTGTTCAGCAATAATATCTCCTCACTACACACAAAGGTATTTTGCCATTCTCTCTTCCACAGTTACAGCTGTCTGGGCACAGATGGCTTCCTCACATCCTGATCTAAGCCTTTCTTTGATTATCTAACCCACTGTAACTCCCTTTTCCCCTGCCATTTCTCAGATTGACAGTGAGCCCTGGCAGCAGCCCTGGCAGCACTGAAGCCAAACTCTGTCCCTGCTGCAGCTGGGCCACCACAGGTAGGGCCAGCAGCTGGTACAGGCAAAGAAATCCTCACATATGGCCTGGGCTGCAGGTACCAGCTTCATTTCTTGTCCATTTGTGCTTCTTGGCAGGATCTCCTGACTGATGCCAAACCCCCAGGCCAGTTCAAGATCGCCCACAGGTCCTGTTGTGAAGAGGTAAATACAATTTGTCAAAAACACAAGCACAGGAGGTTTCAGAGAGCTCCAGGAGCTCAGGTTTGTGTGGACAAAGCTTGGGAGATGAGCCAGCGATGCCATCTGCTCCGGGGAGGGGCAGTGCCAGCTGCGGTGCCCGTGCTCTGCTGAGAATGCCCCTCTCACAGCGCCCACCCTGCCCTCTGCCACAGCCTGGCACCCCAACGCAGCCCTGGCAAAGCCCTGCCTGCCAGCTCTGCTGCTCTGAGCACACACAGCAGGGACGTTCCCCTCTGGTGCTGAAGGTCTGCAGGAAGCTTTGACATGTCAAAAACAGCAGAAATACAAAATATTTCTGTTATCGTGCGCAGGAGGCCAAGTTCTGATAGAGAACAATCTCCTACTTAAGAAATTTTATTCAGCTTTATAAAGCACTCTTGGAGACAAGTGGAATAAAACCTCAGAGTCCTAGTACAATATCTAACAGTACCACTAAATTTATTTATTTATTTGTTTTTCTGTTTATTTGTTTATAAAGAGCAGGAGGAAGATCTTAATCTGCTTAAAGGGCAGAGCAGAGTCAGCTGTCAATTATGTAAATAATATATGCATGTAATCTCCTTCTGTCTCCTTTTTATTTTTATTTTTTTAAAAATATATCTTTTTCTTTCTTTTTGCCATCCATTCTGCTGACTTGCTGAGCATAGGTCTCTATTCACAATGCAGGTCCAACTAACAAAAATCCTGCTTCAAATCCGTAACTCTTTTCCCAGAAGTGCTTAGATATTGGTTCAGGGAGCAGACAAATAAAAATAATGGCAGAAAAGTAACTGCAGTGATTTAGAAAAAAAATGTCCACATATTTTTAATAACAATAATAATAATAATAATAATAATAATAATAATAATAATAATAATAGTAGTAGTAGTAGTAGTAGTAGTAAACAGAACAAAAATTAATGTATTGATAATTTATTCTCCTGCCTCCCTCTGCTTCAAACCTGGGAATGTATTTTTCATCTCCATCATGCAAGTATTTCCTCTATGGAGAAGTACAAAAGATTTCAAGTGGAGAATTAAATAATTTTCCATAAGCTGCTAGAATCTACTACAAACTTTTGTAGGAATGTTGGTGGGGTTTTTTTTCTCAAATGTCTTAAGAATATGGAGCTAAAGCTGAAGCTGCCTTTCAGGGTAGGGTTTGAGATTTGTCCTGCTCTGTCCCGTTCTTTCAGCAGGGCTGGGAGGCAGCTGAAGGTGCGGGGAGCGCTCCAGCCCCGATCCCGGGATGGATCTGCGGATTCCTCAGCGCCACCTGCTGCCCCTGGGAAAGATGGAGCCGGGAATCAGTTTAGTTAATTTATTGGGGTTTGTTTGGGGTTTTTTTTTGTGTGTGTTATACTAATACTAATACTAATACTAATACTAATACTAATACTAATACTAATACTAATACTAATACTAATACTAATACTAATACTAATACTAGTAATAGTAATAGTAATAGTAATAATAGTAATAATAGTAATAAATAAATACAATTTCTATTTTATAATATAATTAGTATATTTTATAATATCTAAAACTTCTATTTTATAATATATTAAAATTATATTTTATACTATAATACACAACCATATTATAATATATAATAAATATAATATATAATAAATATTATATATAATATATATAATATAATAACATAATATTATAGATTATATTTATATATTTATATACAATATATTATATTTTTATGTTTCTATATTATTTTTGTATGTATATATTTTTATTATATATGTACATACATACATATATATACACATACACACACACACACACACACACACACATATATATATATACATACATACACACCTGGGGATAGGACAGACATAAATTCAATAAGCGTGGACAATCTATGGAAGTGGAAAACAACTAGATTAATATTAATTACTGACAATATTTTTTTTAATTGCTGCAAAGGAAGTGATTCCTGGAGAACACTGTTGCAAATCTGCCAGGCAACAAAGCAGCAGGGTCTGACTTCCCAGCCCTGGCACTTGGATGTGTCAGCACAGCAGTGACACCTGGACACTGATGTTATTCCCAAGCTCACACCACAGAGGGTTTCAGGCAGAGCCAAGCAGCCCAGGGCCATCACAGGGGTTAAATCCCCACTGCTCCACCAGTCTGTGCTGGGAGCTGTTTGTAGGAATAAAGCAGAAATGGAAAGGTTTCCTCCTTTACCCACTGAAATTGGAAAATGGGAGAATTGTGAAGAGAGCAGTGCTGACAGGCTTTGGGAAGGTGCAAAGGTAATAGTTGAGTAACACAGGCATTATTTATATCTGAGATTCCCAGCTGGATAGGTATCCCAAACATCCCTGCCTGCCTATCACCATTGTATCCTGGGAATATACAGCAAACAACAGAACAACTTATCATGTTGTTTCCCTTGTAATAATCTCAGTAATTTACTGGGGCTGGATATTAAAATGCCTTTCCCTACTGCCAGGCATTTGCATACATCCATCAGCCAGCTTGTATACGTGGGATGGGAGATGATTTAATGCTGCCAAGGAGGCTTAAGATGTGGATAAATGTTTTTGTAAGGGTTGTTAATATTGTCATGCCAGGATTTAGGAGGCCAAAGACTTGTCCTAGGCATAATGACTGGCTGAAGCAATTCTGGAAACATCCCTGTCTAGGGAAGCTATATATAAGAAAGATTTTAGAAAACAATATCTAATCAGAATATCTATCAGAATAGACTTTCACTCTAATCATTTTAATCCAAATACAAAATCAAGTTTCTTGAGTGAATTTTCTCAATACATCTGCAATTTAAACCTCCAAGTATTACAAAGCTGAATATTTGCACATTTGATCTGCCTGGACACTGGCCCAAATTAGCTTTGTGCATGCCCTGGAGCAGCTGTTCTGCATACAGGAGTGGGAGGGTACATACCTGGGGCTAGGACAGACATAAATTCAATAAGCATGGACAGTCTGTGGAAGTGGAAAACAACTAGATTAATATTAATTGCTGGCAATGATTTACATTTTGTGAAGAAATTAGTTTTGCTGTTATGGAGTTTCTCAACTTCCATTTGAATGCTCCTGGCTTCTTTTGGGGAAAAAAGATAAGTACAAAATCTTGGTAGATTAAAAAATGTCATTAAGAATATTATTAATCAAGAATAT